>NW_026067935.1:3723163-3750495 GCF_014885135.2 Alexandromys fortis
GAGAGAGAGAGAGAGAGAGAGAGAGAGGATCAGCTCACTTTCTTCTTTTTAATTCTGTCCAGGAGTCCAGCCCATGGGTTGGTACTTCCTGCATTCAGGATGGAGCTGATGGATCTCCTCAGTGAATCTGGCTGGAAAGCTTTCACAGACTTACCTAGAGATGTGATTTCTAGTTGATTCTAAATTCCATCAAGCTGACTATCTAGGTTCAATATCACACCAGAAAGGGTGTGGAGCAATACGGATAGCAGCTACAGGCATGTGCTTTCCGCTAGAAATTCAGAGGAATGTGGCTCACAACTTAGAAAAAAAAACATTTTAGTTTCCTTTGTTTTAAGTATGTGGGTGCTTTGCCTGTATGTATCTCTTTGCACCACACCTGTACCCGGTACCCTCAGAGACCAGAAGAGGGCTTCAGATGCCCTGGAATTAGAGTTACAGATGATTGTGAGCTCCCTTATGGATTCTGGGAAATGAATCTGGGTCCAGGGCAAGAATGGCCAGTGATGTGGGATTCCCCTCTGTTTGCTAATAATATGCTTTATTGCCATTAGTTAATAAAGAAGCTGCTTTTGGTCAATGGTTTAACAGAGTCAGGCAGCAAAGCCAAACAGAGATGTAGAGAGAGAGAAGGCAGAGTTAGAGATGCCATGTAGCCGCTGGATGAAAAAGATGTAAACTGCCAGCTGGAACCTTGCTGGTAAACCACGTACTTCGTGGTAAAATACAAAATATTAGAAATGAGTTAATTTAAGATGTAAGAGCTAGCCAAAAAGAAGGTATAGCTAATAGGCCAAACAATTATTTAATTAATACAGTTTCTGTGAAATGATTTTGCATTTGGGTGCCTGGGAAATGAACAAGCTGCCTCTGCCTACAGGCCAATGCTCTTAACCACTAAGGTACTCTCTAGCCCCATGATTTAGGGATTGTTACCTGGCCCTCATTTCTTCTACATTTGTTCTGAAAAAAGATGCTCCACCAGTCACAATAAAATTGTGTATATTTATGATGGACAGATCTCAGGAGCCAAAGTCCAGGCTGGAGAGCTACTTTTTTGGACAGCGCCTTGTATCATTTCTTTTTAGCATCATCAGGTACAGAATAAGATGTAACTTTTGCCTTAAAAAGGTGTGACTGACTTGTTTTCACTATGTATATTCAAAGCTTAAATGCTCAACACAGAAGCATACAGCTGTACTTGGGTTTATCTTGGCTCACAATTTGGGGGTTCATAGTCCACTTTTTCTTTCTGCAGGGAAAGCATAATGGGGAGAGTGAGTCTAACTATGGTGTCAGGAGCAAGAGGCAGCGGGGTTGAATTGCACAAACAGTTCTTAGTGCAGAACACACACACATGCAATGACTGCAGATTATCAGGTGTAGGAGAGTGGACACGTCCAGAGACATCGTAGAAACTACTTCCCAACATTGGCTTCACAGTCTAAACCAACATGCACACTAATGTGTTGGCTAGTATTTTGTCAACTTGACACAAGCTAGGGTCATCCAGGAAGAGGGACTCTCAACTGAGAAAGTTCTATCAGATTGTCCAGTGGTCATGTATGTTGTACATTTTCTTGATATAAGTATTGGTGCGGGAGGCCCATATCCTCTGAGGGCAGCACCATCCCTGGACTAGTGGGCCTGGGGTATATATAAGAAAGCAGGCTAAGCAAGCCATAAGGAGCAAGTCAGTAAATCACTGTCCTCCATGGTTCCTGCTTCTGCTCCTGCTTCAGTTCCTGCCCTGACTTCCTTCAGTGACAGACTGTAATGGGATAATGTAAACCAAATAAACCCTTTCCTTCTCAAGTTGCTTTTGGTTATGATGTTTATCAAAGCAATAGCACTCAAATTAGGACAACCCCCAAACACAACAGTCTTGCTTGCTCCACGTTGGGATAACTGTGGCATTAGTACGAAATGGTCTGAATGGCTTGTCACTGGGCTGGAGAAATGGCTCAGCACTAAAGCTGCTTTTGCAGAGATGCCCTCTACTGGCCTCCTCAGGCACTGCACTTATGAGCACAAATCCCCACAGAGATACACACATCTATACATTATTTTTAAAGGTCAGAGGAGAGGTAGATTCAGAGATTGGGAGTGCGGGAGTGAGGATTCAAAAGACAGTTTAGGAGTAAGAATAAGATAGGAAAATCTTGTGGCTTGGCAGAGTAGAGGGCCAGATTCCAGTATGAGGAGTGGGTTGTGTGGGCACAACCATGAGTTCCCTTGGAGGTTCTGTGGGCTTTGAAAGTGAATCCTTGATCAACCCTGATCCATTGGATGAGGGCTCAGCTGGTGTGGTGGAGGTCATGATTCTGTTATTTTCGCTTGGAGTAAGTGCGATCTTTTTCCATCATCAAGCTTTTTTTTTTTTTTTTTTTTTTAAAGGTGTGGCCTGGCTGTGGCTGTGGTCAGTTGGTAGAGTGGATGCATTGCAGACACAAAGTCCCGCACCTTAGAAACCCTGTATGTGGCACATGTCCACCACCCCAGAACTTCTGGGATGGAGGGGGGAAGCTCATAAATTCAAGGTTATTTTTTAGGATATGGAGGGAGTTCCAGTCAGCCTGGTCTGTGTGAGACCCTGTTTCCAGTCAGACAAACATGAGATCCGCATTAAAATAACCTCATTGGGCTGTGACATCCAAGATGTAGCCACAACCGGTGGCTTTCACACTCAGCCTGTAAGGAAGAGCTTAGGGTAGAGGGGTAACAGGAAGATGGCCCAGGCTCTCCCTAAGGTTTGACGCTATCCATTTATCTTCTTGTTGTTTCCAGGGAGACTCTGCCTGTTTTCTCCTTCCTTTTGAATTTTTCTCCTGACCGTATTTTGGGCTGTGCACGACAGCCTGGCAGGGTGGAGGACTGAGACACATTTAAGGCAGGGAAAAGTCTGGCCCTGTTCCGTCTTTGCTAGCTGTGGCCTGTAGCTGGGCTCTGGGTTCACTAGTCTGTGAAATGGGAAATTTACAGAGAGTGGAAGGACCAAAGAGCACAAACTTTCTAAATATGCCTCAGCATCTGTGTTTCTGAAGCCACCACGGTGACAGGTGCCATTTACCCAGAACTCTGCTGAGTGCCAGGCCTGGGAAGAGGACAGCAGAAGTGATACCAACTGACCTGCCAGAGAGATGCTGGAAATTGGGGTTGTTGCTTTATGCCTATAACTAGAACTATTTATCAGCAAGTCATGTTTCTTGAGCACGCAGGACCTCCAAGGACAGGATTGAAAACAGCCTCCATCTCCCAGGGGCCTTCTCCCATCTTGTCTCTGCACAGGTCTTCCTGGATCAGGGAGAACAGGAGACAGATTCATGTTAAACCCAGTGATGACCTCCATGCATGCCGAGGACACAGGGCCAACACTGCTTGTGTGCAAAGCTCAAGGGAAAGAAATTGTGTCTGCCTGAAGCCTAGCAAATTCAGGACTCCTGGGATCCCGACCTGCTGGAACAGTGGTTCCCAACCTTCCTCATGCTGCATGGCCCTTTAATACAGCTCCTCATATTGTGGTGACCCCCAACCATAAACTTATTTTCATTGCTACTTCATAACTGTCATTTTGCTACTGTTGTCAATTATAATGTAAATATCTGTGTTTTCCGACAGTCTTAGGCAACCTCTGTGAAAGCGTTGTTTGATTCCAAAGGGGTTGTCACCTAAAAGTTGAGAACCACTGTGTTAGAATGACCAGTAGAAAGTCTGTGGGTCAAGAGTAAAACCGGTCGCAGCCTTCCAACCTCAGCCCCAAGCCGTGGGAGCTATGGTTAGTGGTGGGTGAACATCTGGAGACAGAACCTTTGAACACACAATGACATCAGACATCACCAGGCCTGGATGAGTGATAGCTCACAAATACTGGGTGAACTTTTCATTTTATTTCCACAGGCAACTTCTGGGATTTTTCTGGCTTTACTTTTTAGGCCCTGTGTGCGTGTACTGGCACAAATGTATTTCTCTCCACACACAGACATCACTTGATCTGATCAAAAAAGGTAATGGCCTAGATGAGGGTGGCTTACAGACATCTAAAAACAAACAGGGAAAGTTCTCATAGAATTTGTTTGCACACCTGCAAAAAAAATGCCACTCAGACACACGCCTCGCACAGAGAAAAGGGCTGCGCATCTCTTTGAACTAAAATGCCTTTTATCTTTGGAGTTTAGTTGAAAGAATAAACAGAACAAAAAGCATGAAATATGGAGCTAGCGGATCTCATTAGATGAAAAATTAGCAGAGACGAGTCCACGGGGTTATGCTGACTGCGTCAAATGATCGCCTTTCAGACCAGGAAAACAAGAGAAAGCTCTAAACCTCCTTATGTATGAAATCAACTTAATTATATTTTCACTTGGATATCTACAGCCCCACACCTTCAATATCTTTCTTCTCCAAGGCTTGAACAAGTTTTTTCTTCTGGGGACTTGTGGTTAAGGTTCTGACTCACAATAAAGGAAGCATAGCCATTCTGGCTTTCCTGTGGCCTGGCTGGTGCTGTGGGTTCTCTCCTTCTGCATGTAACACAGTTTAGACATTCACCAGGGCAGGTCAAAGTGAGCAAATCTGGGGGTGGCGGAGGCTCCAGATGATCTTTATCCAAGAAAATGTGTGGTACTGTGAGCCTGCTACCTCTAAAGTCTGTGCTGTTTCTGCATGGAGCTCAGGAGACCATCTGGCATAGACACAAGAGTCCAGGGCTGTCTTAGCTACCTTCTCTATCACTGACAGAAAACACTAGCCAAAACCAGCTTAAGGAGGAAAGGGTTTATCTGGCTTACAGCTCCAAGTCCAACATGAAGGAAAGTCAGGGCCGGAACTCAGGTCAAGAATCTGGAGGCAGGAACTGAAACAGAGGCCATAGAGGAGCGCTGCTTACTGACTCGCTCCTCTTGACTTGCTCAGTTAGTTTTTTATCACCTAGGACCCTTGTTCTAGGGCAATCAGCCCCACAGTGGTCTGAACCTCCTCCATTATTCAGTTATCAAGAAAAAGCCCCATGGACAAACCGACAAGCAAAGCTGACAGAGGCAGTCTCTCAACTGACGCTTCCTCCACACAGGTGACGCTACTTTCTATCAAGTTTACAAAAACTAATCAGGACCAAGCCTGTTTCAAGGGATGTCTGTCTTTCTTCTTTTAACTATCTTTACACATAGACCCCAGCACTGATTTTTTTTCCAAAGGACAGTCTTTCCATGGAGCCCTGACAGGTCCCACTCTCTCTGTGAGTCTGGCCTCAAACTCATCAAGTTCCACCTTCCTTGGCCTTCTGAGTAGGAGGATGGAATGTGTTTAAAGGTAGTAGGAATTCTCCCTATCCCTAATGGCCTGCCTTAACTTAGCTATTAAAATTAGGACCAAGGAGGGCACTGTGCTGGAAGTGCCAGGGTCCTGGCTGTGAAGACTCCTATCAGCACTGGCATCTAGGAATTGCCTTAGGCCGTGAAATCAGCCTCGAGGAGGGTTTACTCTGGCAAAGGAGCAGCTCCCACAAACAGTTCATATTCAGGGCTGGAGTCAGCTCTCCCTGGAGACCTTGGGCATTGGCAATCTGCACATGGACTGACTTGTAAGATGCCTCCTGCAATTGTAGGGGCAAAGGGCATAGTACTTACATACCTCTCCCAAGTATTGCTTCTCTGATGTAAGGGGTGGGCGTGGCATTTTGTGTTAGACCAGGGTAGGATATGAAAGTTTCAAGCCTGAGTAGTTCCTAAGAGAATGCTTTCTGCCAAGGGTCCTTCCTAATGCTTGATGAGACCACTGAAGGTGAAGTTAAAGGGGACCAAGGCAGAAAGTGACGCTTCATGTTTTGTGGTCTTTTGCTGCTCAAGCCGAGAGGAATCAGACATGACACATACCATTTAGGCATGACATCTGAGGGTGTGGGTCATCCACTTCCAACCTACATCTTCTTTTCACTCAAGAGTCAGCCTTGACCTCTGCCTGCACCCCTGTAAGCATCACAAACACTGCAAGCTGCCTCGGTACACAATTTTCACCGTCGCCGTTATCAAGCAGACATTGCGTGATGGCTATTCTTGGTTGTCAACTTGACTGACACAAAGGAGCAACTAAATCCCAAGTGTCTGGGTATTCCTGTGAGGGAAATTGTCTTAATTAGGTCATTTTGAAGTGGTAAGACTCATGTTTACTTTTGATCTTTGGAGACAGAAAGATCTACCTTTAATCTGGGCCACACATTCTGCTGGTAGGGAATACAGAGGATGTGGAAGAAGGAGCTGCTTGCTTTTTGCCTGCTTACCCTCGCTCTTCACTGACAAGTTTATGTCTCCACTGATGTCAGAGTTTGAATTCTGATGTATACTGAAGATGAACTGAGATGTCCAGCCTCGTGGACTGCACTACTGGGTTCTTGGGCTTCCTATTGGTAGATGGCCATTGATGGACTAGCCACAGTTATAAGCCAACTCTAATAGTATCTTTCTCTCCCTCTGTCTCTCTATCCCCCTCCCCCTCCTTTTCTCTTCCCCTCAATAGATTCATCTCTCAGTTCTGATCCCCTAGAAAATTCTGACTAATATGCAGTGCATCCTCTAACCAAGTGATTGTACGAGGAGTGTTTGCCTGTGTCTGTATGCTAGTGTGTCTGCTCCCCACACTGTGTATACAGAGGTCAGAGGACAACTTGCAAGAGTCAGTTCTCTCATTATACCATGTGGGGCTTGGGACTCGATCTCAGGTCATCAGGCTTGGCTGCAAACACCTTTCTTTACCCACTGAACAATTTTGCCAGCCTTTAATTACTTAGAATTTTAACATTTTAAAAAAGGGTGCCAGGGAAAGCTTCACAAAGAAAGTTGTTTTTATTGTAAGGAAAGGTTTCTTATTGTGACATTTTCATATATTTGTATTATTATACTTTGTAATTTGCCCCCTCTACTGCCTTCCCCACAGTCCCTATTTCTCCTTCTGCTGGTCTTCTCCCTCCCTCCAGATAATCTCTCTTTTTTGCTTTTATGCACCTATGTTGTGGGGTATCTGTACAACTTGTGAAGGTGTGCTGCTGTGATTTGGTGTCATAAAAAGCCAAAGGGCCAATAGCTAGGCAGGAGGTATAGGCAGGACTTCCAGGCAGAGAGGGGAAATAGGAGGAGATGAATTGAGGAGAGACACCAGGAGACACGGAAGAAGCAGGATGGGCCGGATGTGGCAGAACATAGATGGGTAGAAATGGGTTAATTGGAGTTATAAGAGCTACTTAAAAATAATCCTAAACAAAGGCCAAGCTTTCATAATTAATAATGAGTTTCTGTGTCATTATTTGAGAACTGGCTGGCGGCACAGAGAAAGACTGGCTATACAGGTGCTCCATTACCACATTGTCTGTTTAGTGAGAATATGGAAAGGGCTTGACTATCCATAAATGATGGGGGTATCTGACCACTGCTTACCTCCATTGATTGCTCCGTGGCAATAAAAACACTCTAGTAGTAACAATACCAGAGCTACAGATTTAAGTAACCCACGGGCGTGACATTTTGTAAGCAAGCACTACTAAAACCATGCCGTGTTGTTCCATTCCCTGCCCTTGAGTAAGCCATGGCAATAATATCTCAGAGAACTATCTAGAAGGACATTGATCAACTAGGTAACTGTGGTTCCATCTGAACATGGGGGGCGGGGGCTGGAGCAGTGAGCAGAGAGAAATGAGCTTTCTCTGAAGTATTTAAAATTTTATAAGAACTCTTTCTTACACGCTACTTACGTAATTACATGATTTTAAGGTGCTCACTTACCCTATTGTCACGACAGTTTTTTCAGAGATGACTTCTTTCCGGTTTCCCCATTCAACATGTGAATCCCATGTTGTTTTGGTAGTAGGGGGAAAGAAAGCCACCCTGTCCCACACTCATGCGATGTTAGGATGTTCTCTTCCATCCCGTATCTAAGCTTGCCTTTTAGCTTTCCTCCCTGGCCACCCTAAGGTCATCCTCCGGTTTCCACTACCTCTCCTGCCTCTCTCTTCCCTTGGATCACCATCCCCCTCATCACTGGTTGTGTTCAAAATCTCATTGATCCCTCCATTGCCACCAGCTCAGCTTCTCCTAAGATAGTTTCCTTTATCCCTCCAACTTGAGCTGAATATCCCTAATTTTTTGTGCAAAATTCTGTCCTGTTTTCGTTCACGTGCCCTTAGGATCTCACCGAGAGCAGAGAGCACATATTCCCGGAGACTAAGGGAAGGACTCCATCTATTCAGTCATAGGGAAGCCCTCATCCACACTGGGTGTAGACTTTCCAAAGGGGCTGCTCAGGGGTCACTCACGCTCCTGTCAGTAGCCTCTCAGTCATGTAAGTAAGTCTAATAAACCCTTTGGTTCCTCGTGGTGAAGTCTGGTGGAACTGAACTTTGAACCTCATAAGGAGGGCTGTAGACATTGTGTAGTTCCTGTCTCTACCACACCAGTGTGAAAATTCCTGTAAAAATCTGCAGTTTTTTTCCCTTCAAAACAGAAAATATAAGTTACAAACATACTTTCGGCATCAGACATTACATAGCAAAATCAGTCTGAATGGCAGCGAGCAGACGTGCGGCAGAGAGCAGGTGGCTTGCTTAGGATTACTGGATACAAACTACCTGACACTTTCGGACATTGTTTGATTCCCCCAAACCTTACCCTGCAAGCCAATTTCACTTCCTTCCAGATCTCTATAACCTCACCAATTCCTGGAACATTACAGCAAACGACACACAATAACCCCCCCTTTAACTTTATAATCTCACCATTTCTTGGAACATTACAGCACAATACACATGGTAACCCCTCTTTAACTAAACCCGACTTGTTTGGAGAAGATGGAAGAAGGGCATTTTAAACACCCACCTGGTGAAGAATGGAGCAGACTGAAATTCCTACAGCACCTCTGATCTGGGTGCTCACCCTGGGCATGCCCCATCTTCTCCAGCCAGTGTGCCTTCTAATGGCAAATCAGATGTCTCCATAGATCTTAAATCCAATCACAGAGTGTCGCAAATGCTAATGCTTTAATGGGAGATGAAAATTCATTTAGCCCCAATAGCATGGTAAACTAAAAATGCAAGAGAGTAGGGATAGTAACTGCCATGTGCGATGCTGTCCAGTTACCAAGAAGTAACGGCCATGGGACATTCAGCTGTACAGAAAGACAATGTCCCATAGAGGGCTAAATCTGGCTCAGGGAGAGACTGAGATAGACCACCAGGAAGGGTGTGTTCCTGAAGAAATTATAAGAGAGAAAAAGCAGGGTGACAGGGGTTTATGGGTGAAAAACAGAAACCAAGTGAACTTTAGTGCATAGCTCTAAAAAGTGTCCAGATCGGAGTGCACAGGGGTAAAGAAACTCCCCCAAGCAGGAAGTTCCTCAAGGGGTAGAGGACAATGTCCACAGCTTCGTATGAAGAGGTCCCCAAGTAAAGACAAAGAACAGCCAGGGAGCAGAAACAGGGGTCATGGAGGAAGATGCTTATTGGCTTGTTCCTCATGGCTTGCTTGGCCTGCTCTCTCATACTCTGCAGGACCACCAGCCCAGGGGTGGCGCCTCCCCCAGTGAGCTGAGACCCCCCCTTATCAATCCTAGACCAAGAGAATGTCCAGGCAACTCCAGTTTGTGTCAAATTGACACAAACTAAGCAGCTCAAGGTCCCAGCAAGGGCCTGAGATAAAGTGATTAGAGAACCAGCTGTGTGAAATCGGCTCACGTGAGTCCCAACAAAACTCTCCCATGTTGCAAAATAGCATTAACTTGTCAGAGCCCAGTTGTTCCTATGATTGCATAAAATACTTCAGCAATGTTTGCCCAAGCTAGTAAAATAAACGTCTTATGTAAAATGTACTGATTAATAAAAGATGAGCATTATTAATTCAGCTGTCCTCACTCATCTAAATCCCAGCGAATTTATTTCTTTTATTCGCACGGAGATTTTTGTGATTTTTGAAGTTTCGGTCTTTCAGTGTAATTATGGTTTAGCGCACCCACAGACAGGTTCTCAGGAGTAATGCCGGTCACGTATCTATTTTTTTCCGGTTATGATTCTCAGAAACATTTCATGAAAATGAGTTTTGCACCGGGGTTCACCCAGTGAATCGAGTCTCTGACAGCAGAACAACGTGCTGGCTGCTCCTCGCATAATTTTAAAAACTGTCTTTACGTATTATCAGTCATGCAGCCTGGCAAATCTCTTTGTTTTCTCAGGCTTGGGATCTGGGAGTTGAGATTGCTCTGAACGTGAGCGAGTGAACTCCGGACAGTGGCGCTTGCAACTCTTTTTCTGACCCTTCTAACTTTCTAGTTTGTATTTGAGAACAAAGATTCATGAAGACCTCAGCAGAAACATCATGAATGACTCTAAAGTCCCTGGATATAAGCAACATCTTTCACACCCACCTGTACCTAGGACAAGCTGGGAAGAAGCACCCAGGAAGCTCTTGCAATGGAGGGCGGCCTCAGCTATGATGCAAATGATTTATAATGAAGTCCTCATGGAGGTGATGGCTGGATCCATGGTACCTTCAGAGTTCACTGTCTTAAATGGTGCAAGAGAATCTTAGCATCACCTCCAATATCCCTCTCCTCTGAGACCCACTTGCAATCGATTCCACTAGAGGACCCTGATCTTATAGTCTCTTTTGTGTACGGTGTGTGCACATTTATGTGTACGAATGCAGACAGGCGCATGCCACAGATGTATATGGAGGTCAGAGGACAACCTGGTTTGTCAGTCTTTGTCTCCCATCCTGTTGATGGAGTCTCTTTGCCTTTTAACCTCTGCACCAGGACAACTGGCCTGGGAGTTTCTGGGGATTCTCTAGTCTCTCAACCTACTGTCTCCCCATAGGGGCACTGTGCTTACAGACATTCATGGCGCATCTCCAGCTGGACTTTTCTGTAGCTGTGATAAACACCACTACCACGGCAACTTACAGAAGGAAGAGTTTATTTGGGTATTCCAATTCAGAAGGAGAGTCAGCCCATATGTCTGGGGAAGCACAGTAAAGCTACAAGAACTCAAATATCTCCTTAAGTGCTTCCTCCAGTGATACACCACCTCTTCAATAGCCCACAAAATCCCAAACAACACTACTTCCTCGGGGCCAAGTGTTCAAATACCTGTAACTATGGAGAACCTTTCACATCACACATTGGAGATTTGAACTTAGGCCTTTGCTCTTGCTTTATCTTCTGAGCTGATCTTGGAGCCATCTATCTTTCTATCACATTGTGAAATGACTATCTTAGGTTTGCAAAGAAGTTACAGATGGCCACAGTGGGAAAGAGTGGGTGTATGAATTGGTGCATTCGTGTCCATCTGGCTCTGTAGACTCATTGAACATCTTGAATCCTCAACTTACCCTTCTGTAAAACCATACTTAGGTCATCAGATCCCTCTAGAGTAGTGAGGCAACAGAATAAAGTGTGAGCCCACAGTCTGTCATTTGATGCTCAGGATACTGAAGGATCAGTTTTCTAGGAAGTATGATTGACCCTACAAGCCATCGAACAGATTTCTCTTACTTTTTTAAAAAAAATTCTACTTGTGTACTGAATTTACATCATTTCTACCTTTCTCTCCCCCTTCAATCTCTTCTGTGCACCCCTGACCACCTTCCCTCTCCCCCAACCCCTCCACGTTCTTATACAGAGATAATTTTTAACTGCATTGTAAATAATTGCCCATATACCCAGGGAGTAACTATATCTTTCACGCCTCATCAAAAATCTTTCTCTAATTTAAAATTTATACAATATATTTGGGCATTTTTAGAAGTTTCTTTCTGTATGAGAGATCATTACAGCAGGCCATAACTGGTCAAAATGCAGAGAACAACCGACCGGAGGTGCCCAGCCCCAACTGATAAATTCACATGACAACCTCCTAAGGGAACATCACAGAACAGGGGGAGGAAAGATTGTGAGAGCCAGAGAACCAGGACACCTGCTGTGAGATTGTGTCTTCTGTATATGACAGGGAAACTGTAGTCACAGAATCTCAACAGTATGGCTGCTTACACAAGACCTGCTTAATGGCCTCTCCAGTTAACATGGCCATGTAGGTGGGGGAAATTTTACAAGGCCCCACCCTAGATGAGGAGCTGTGGGCACTGAATGGCTGCTGAGAGAGGGAGAATTTGTCTTCTCCAAGGGTGAGACCCCTCATAGGTTATGACAGACATCTTAAAAAGATCCACACCAATTGTTTGGGGTCTCCATGTTACAAGCCTGTGGTTCTTAGCTATTTAAACAAACTTTTTACCATCCAGAAAACCTCTTTGCCCTTCTCCACAAATGATTTAGATTAATGTCAATTTCATTATGGAAATATATACAGAAGGTCAAAATCAACTTAAATTTCATGGTTGCTGTCGTATAAATATTCACTTATCTCAGTGAGAAGATACTAAGTACCTCATTGAAGCACAAGGTTCAGTGGGCCCAGGGGGTCTCTTAGTGAACTGTTAAATTTGCCTTCCAGCTGTTGGCTTCAGATATAATTTCTAAATGACAAGAAATTAAAGAACAGAGCGAGGATTATAGTCAGTCTTCATGATTTCCAAAATTCCCCGAAAGTATCCCAGAATAACGTTTCAGATCTGTGTTCCCCCAAATCTCACTCTTACTTTCCCATAGTACTCAATACTGAAACCCTTGATCAAATGCCTCTGTTGATACAGAAGGGTTTATATGTATAGACTTTAGCATTATGGATAAGGGGAATCATTAACACATTAACATCCTTAATCCTTAATTTACCTTTATGTAAAATAGTATTTATGCTTCCTTCTGAAGTGAGTCAGAAGATTAAATACGGAGACGTGTGAGAATTGAGTTTGTAGGGTATTTTCTCTTTTTTCTACAGTTCCACAAAAATGCTCAACCGAGTTCAGTCACCAGTGTCTTGGTTTGACTTGAAGGGTTGGCATCGACAGAAGGATGGAAATGAGGATGCCAGCAAGGAAACATGAATGTCGATGGCATTTAAAGAAGGGTCCTTACAGAAGTCATGAGTACAGTTCAGAGGAAGTACAATGGGATACATACACTTTCTGCCAAAATGTATAGTCAGGATTCTGAAGAAGCACCAGGCTGACTTTCATAAAGACCAATACACATAAAGGCAAGGGGGTAGACGAATTAATAAGTTAAACTTTTCTTTGAGCTTCTGACACCCTTAGAAGCTTCCTATTTTTGCACCTATCTGTGTTTCTTTGTTTCTTTGTTTCTTTGTTTCTTTGTTTCTTTCTTTCTTTCTTTCTTTCTTTCTTTCTTTCTTTCTTTCTATGTGCACACAGGTGAGCATGTCATGACACATGTATGGAGGTCAGTGGACAGCTGTGGTAATTGGTGGCAATTGGTTCTCTTTCAACCATGTGGATCCCAGAGATCAAACTCAGGTTGTCAGTCTTTGCAGCCAGCACCTTTACCTGTTGAGTCATCTCCCTCACTGTCATTAGAAAATGTTTGACTGGTCAATATGGCTTCACCATGTCCTCTATCCAGTTGAGGATCTGTAGTTATAGTTGTTTTTACTCTTTGTTCTTTGAGTGGGGACCCACCTATTTCCCAAATAATCATATGGAGGCTTATTCTTACTTATGCATGCCAGGCCTTGTCTTGGCTTATTTTTAGTCAGATTTTCTTAACTTAAGTTCTCCCATCTACCTTTTGCTTCTGGGCTTTTATCTTTCTCTATTTCATACACCTTTCTTTACTTCTTACTCTGTGGCTTGCTGTGCAGCTGGGTGGCTGGTGCCTAGTGTCCTCTCTCCTCTTGCTCTCCAACTTCCATTCCCAGATCTTGCCTCCTACTTATTCTCTCTGCCTGGCAGCCCTGCCTATCCTTTCTTCTGCCTACCTATTGGCTGTTCATCTTTTTATTAGATCAATCAGGTGTTTTAGACAGGCTAAGTAACACAGCTTCAAAGAGTTAAACAAATGCAATATAAAAGGATGCAACACATTTTTGCATCACTAAACAAGTGTTCTGCAGCATAAACAAATGTAACACTTCTTCAACTAGTCTTCCACAAGGATCCAAGTTGTCTTTGTCTGGAGTCAGCCACCAGGAGGAATGGACCATGAAGGGATGTGTAGGCAGCAATATGACTTACCAGAGGCATCCAGATATGTTATAGTTTGGGTGCCAAATGTGTCTCACAGGTTTACGTGTTTGACCATTTCATGGCCAACTGGTATCAGAGTGTTGAGGAACTGTATAACCTTTAAGAGATAAGGTGCTGTGTGTAGTGAGGAGAATCTGCTTTAGCAGCTGTCTTTGCCTCCCAGTCCACTAGATGTGAACTAGCAGCTGCCACCATCAGAGACACACACTTGTGTGCCTCCCTCACCATGGTGGACTGTACCCTTCAGTCGGTGAGCCTGCCCTCCCGAAGTTGTTTCTGTTGAGTATTTGGTCCCAGTGACTTGAACCTGACTAATCCCACATCCTCATCTCTGGAGGTAGTGAATGCTTTGCCTTAGCTGGTGAAAGGGACCCTGTAGGCATCCTTAAGGATGCTGGGGTGAAGGCATTATGTTGTTTCCTTAGATGAGCACAGCCCAGTCACGCCTTGAGACTTGGGCAAACTTCCCACTTGGGGTCTGATGAGCTGTGGCTATAGAAGCATGGTCAGGGGGAAGCCATCTTATGTGCAGAGTTTTAACTGTCTGCGGGATGCAGTCTAGAGCCATGTGAAAAGAGAGTCTTAACAAGGTGTCACCTACATCAGCTGCTGCTCTGCAACGAGGGAAGTTGAGTCTCAAGGAGGACAAAGATCAACTCAAGGGTCCCATGTTTAGATATTGGCACCATCTCTTCAACTATTTCGCCATTGTTTTTATTCTCTGAAGGTTTTTTTTTTTTTTTTTTTTTTTTTGGTACGGGAAGGCCAGCAGGCTATAGGACAGGGGTGATTTAAATAAAACCTAACCTAGCAAATAAATAGGCCACTCTAGTCTCTTCCATCACTAGGGTAATAGACAACCCAGAGCTTCAAGGACTTCTGCTTGGTTTTCTAGACAGGGACTCACTACCTATCCAGGCTGACCTTGAACTTGAAATCCTCCTGCTTTAGCCTCCTGAGTGCTGGGATTGCAGATGAGCACTGCCACTCTTGGCTTAAACACTGCAACATTCACCAAGGATTCTTCCCATGGTGCAGAAGTGTGGGAAGTCTCAAGCTAAATGCCTAGAGTAACACATCCCAGTCAACACACGTGATTGTTACCAGGAACTCACTCTTTCATTTCAGTAACTTTTATTAATGCCAGTAATAATTATCCTCACATTAGGCAGTATAGCATTGTTCCCTATTAGTTCAGGAATCTCACCTTCAGGATTTCCAGTCAACATCAGGACAAAGGCTGGGATCTGTCCCTGTCTTCTCTGCATGGACCCGAAGCTTCCCATCGGGCTCCCTTCTTTATTCCAGTGATTTGTATCGTCTCTGACCTTGAGGATGGAAAAAGTTCCTCTCATTCGAGAGTTTAAAATTCACATTCCCTTAGTCACTCAGAATGAATAAACTTAAAACCCAGTAGACTTTTCTTTGATGGAATAGATTTTCTCTGAAGCCATGTACTCTAGGTGGGGTAACCAAACTCCCGGGAAAGGATGAGAAGGGAAAGAAATGTTCAAGGAAAAAAAGATCGCAGTCAGGATCCCTCATCACAGGTTCCTACAGATTTATCTCCACTGTCAGCCTCTCATCTCAATCACAAGTACAGGTGCCAGGAACAGAGGAGGGAGGGGCTGTCCTACAGGCTCGCCTCATGACACACAGGAGAAACAAGAAGGGCGCTTGTTGCCCTGACTTGTTCTCTCTGCCTACTTTAATAAAATAAAACCATTGATGTACATTGTTGTTATCAATTGTTTTCCTGGGTTTTTGTTTGGGGGACACGTAGTCATTGTATACAGTACTGGGTTTCATATAAATAATAGTATAGATACATAAGTATATATGTAAATATATATACAAACAATTATATATGTAATTACATACACAGCACACATATGTATACACACACATATAAGGTATGTACAGGAGAAAAGCAAATTTGGTGCCTATTATTATTTTACAAGTTACCTAGTCAATCCTGAACCCCTTGACTTTACTGAATAATGAGTTAATTTTATTTTCTATCATTCTAACAAAATTTAGTGGACAATATTCTTTATAATCAGATATCCTTGATAGTCATCTTCAATGATCTTAACGCCTAAGCAAAGAGGGTTCATAAGGTCCAAAAAAAAAAAAAAAAAGTCTCTCCATGGGCTGTTTGCTCCCTCACCTGGCTTTAGCAAAGGGTGATATCATTCAGTAGGAAAAGCATAAAAACCTGTATTTGATTTCAAAGAAAGCCCAGCAGGGCGATGCATGCTTGTGACACAGTGGTGGGGATGCAGGAATCAGGTTGGTCCCTGGGGATCTCTGCCACCAGCTTAGCCCAATGCACCAGCTCCAAGTCAGTGAGAAACCCTGCCTCAAAATACAGGGCATACTGCACCTGAAGAGTGACAGCTGAGGTTAGACGGAACCCCAGTGTCTGGGGATTGAAAGTCCCACATCACAGGAACAGTGTGAAAACCACACTTCAGAGCCAGGATCCCAGAGTGGGTGGAGCTGGGCCCACCGCCTCTAATGACTTTAAAATGATATGTCAATTCTCCGTTTTTGCTGCTTTACTAAATAAAAATATCGAAGAGGGGAGAAAAGCACCTAAGACTCTTTAAAAACTTTTAGCATGATCAAATCAGTTACTAAAATGCAAGCCTTTGAAATATTAATAGTAATTCTTTTTGTATAATTAAAAATGATTAAATTTGTATGCTAACCATTTTAACCCTGCTCTGGCATTGCTGTTTTCTTTCATTGTGCCAGTATCATTGGGAACTAAATGTCAATCAAGCAGGTAAAAGAAAAAAAAAAAGGCTTTCACCCCAGAGACTATTTTTAATCCCCTACAAGACTGAGAAGGCCCTCCCTGGTGATAATAAATCCCTCCCAATGCATGGATGAGGATGTCCATACAGACCTGTATTCCAGCCTCAGTATGTGACCTTAATATCAGTTGTAACACAAATAACAAAAACCTAGAGACATATATTGGGGTTAAGCCTGAAGATTAGAAAAGCAAAGCAGTCAGTCACTGTGTTTTACATCTACCTCGGACCAAAATGGGGTGAGATCCTGTCTCCACAAATCCTCAAACTCCATACCACACTGAATTCCTGTCTGTTCCTCTTTATATTCCTCTCTCCGCCCAACTGTATCACTCCCGTCTCTTCCTCTCTAGTGCTGGGATTAAAGGTGTGTGGTTCCAACTGCTGGATCACCTTTGTGTGAGCTCTGTTTCTCTTTCAGACAGATTCAATCTTGTGTAGCCCAGGGTGGCCTTGAACTCACAAAGATCTATCTGCCTCTGTCTCCTGAATCTTGGCCACCACTCCCTGGCCTGTATGGCTGACTAGTACGGCTGCTTTGCCCTCTGATCTTCAGACAGGCTTTATTTATTAAAACACAAATAATATACCACTACAATCAATATTAGTCTGACAGCTTCACTTACAGGTGAGACACCGAAGCCCATGAAGTACCATGACCCCTCTCCATTTTAAGGTCAAGGAAGGCTAAGACACACACTGACTTTTAAGTTTACAATTCCTCTTCCATGCCTCACACTTAGGAGCAATATACTAATGAGTTCGGAAGTCCTGGAAACACAGACTCTGCCACCTCCTGGGCATTGTGGACCACATCACATGACTCCCTTTCTTCTCGAATGTGATTGGTAGATACACTGGATTGCAAGGCCATGGGATCTGTCCCTGTGGGATGGGAACTTTGGGGCTAATTGACTAGAAAACCAAGAAAAATGAATGCCAAAGCCAAACAGATGCTTAAGATTCCCTGTAAAAGTAATAAAAACCCACTAACTGCTGACATTCGTTCTTTGAGGCTTTGGTCCGCAGGTATATTTCACTAAAAAGACCCCAGCTGCCCATTTGACTCGGGCCTTTATAAGGAAGATATTTTATTTCTTTTTTCTATCTTTTCTCGAGTTTAACCGAGCTGGCAGAAGATGGTACTGTGCAGTGTGAGACACTCAGCTGACATTTCTGCATGTAGGGGAATGTGTTGAAGTTAAGCTTGGCTGTTATTTGCTAAGTACAGTTCCCAGAGTGGACTGCTTAGAAATGTGGGGACTCTATGTGAGATATTGATATGGGAATACTGGGAAATTCACAGCTCGGAAAGGATGAATTTTAGAGGGGAGTTTATTATAAACTGATAGGTGGTATTTTGTGTGTGTGTGTGTGTGTGTGTGTGTGTGTGAGAGAGAGAGAGAGAGAGAGAGAGAGAGAGAGAGAGAGAAACAGAGAGAGAGACAGAGAGGAGAAGAGGGAGAGCTAGAGAGACAGAGACAGACAGAAAGACAAAGAGAGAGGGAGAGAGAGAGAGGAAGAGAGAGAGAAAAAGAGAGAGCCTTTTTGTATATCAGGGAAAGCCTCAGGACATAGAGCACCATTAAACTATGAATCTGGGGGCTTTTTAAAGGATTTAAGGCAGAAACGTGGGTGACATCATGAAGTAGAGTCCAGTTGGCCCAACTGGTAGGTGCTCCCTGTCAGTTTCTGTCACGTCATCACACGTAACCTTCAGACAGAGGCGCTCATTTAGGAGATAAAGACAGAGGAACCAGAAGTGGCCTCCAGCAGGGACACTCTCAGAAAGGCTGTTTCGGGATTCCCACCCTACATGGCCAGTTGCTATCCCCTGTTCTCCTCATTATTAACATGCAGCCATCTAGTCCAGATTCTAGGAGACTCTTTGCACGTGTAACTCTCATTAGAAGGATGGGAGCTGTACTCTCAGCCCAGCATGCCCCTGCCTCCAGCTATGAGGGAGCAGGAAGGGTTATAGTCACATCTTACCAGCGGTTATTTCCTTCTTGCAGAAATAAGTCAACTTGGATTCTTGTTTTAACCCCCCCCCCAGATCTGCAGCATCAGTGGGGAAAGAAAAGACATCCATCATCTCAGACTGACAATTCCCCCAGAGGGAGGAGCAGCTCTGCCTGCCATGCCTTATGGTCAATTATCCAAGATCGTTCTCCCGTACCTCCAGTCTCAGACGTGGCTTCATGTCTTAAGTAGCAAACCACAGTCCCTCTGGCCTTTAGGTAAGAGAACTGTAAAAAAACACATTCAGAACCAACAATCGCTGGCCCCTCAGGTGGGATTCATGTTGTAAGAGTTAGTCACCTGGAACAGTTCAATCCATGCAACTCAAATCCCCAGCCAGACCCCCAAACTGGAGGATTTATTCTACTCTGTGAAGACTTGGCTTATGCCCCATTACTATGTTAAACACATAGAGAAAAAGTAAATTGTTCCTCACTGTCTACAGACAGAGATATTTCAGACAGATTCTAGATACATGTATTTCATGATGGTGACACAAACAGGAGACAGGAAACCTAGCCACAGTCTAGGAAAACAGAAGCCTGCAGCCAGAGGCATCTGCAGGCATGTGTCTCCCTGGTTTTTCAAGAGCCTTGCTTTAAAGCAATCTCACATTTGAGAATACAACATTCAGGTCTCTGGCTGATGTGGGATTCCCCTCTGCGTGCTGTGAATATATTTTATTACCATTTGTTAATGGAGAAGTTTTGGCCAATGGCTTAGTAAAGCCAGGCAGGAAATCCGAAAAGAGATATAGAGAGAGAGTAGGCAGAGTCAAAGAAACACCATGTAGCTGCCAAAGGAGAAAGATGCCTGCAGGAAGGACAGATAGGCCACAACCTCATGGTGATAACACAGATTAATAGAAATAGGTTAATTCAAGATTTAAGAGCTAGATAGAAATATGCATGAGTCATTAACCAAACAGTGTTGTAATTACTATAATTTCTGTGTCATTCGGGTCTGAGCAGTTAGGAAATAAATGAGCAGTCTCTGCCTACATCTGACTTTGCACGAATACCTGCCTCTTTCTCCTTCTCCTTTGCCCTCCTCCTTGTTTCAATATTTGGGCTTAGTCTCAGCCTAAGTGGAAGATTACCTGTTTCAAAAACCTCAACTTGTTAACACCTACAAACATCCCTCTTTTACCCGTGTCAGAGGACAGGGGTAAAGATTGACATATCTTCTATGGGGACACTATTCATTCCACCTCAATGGAGAATGGAGTCTCCAAATCACCAGCCTTCCCCATTTTCTTCTACCTTCTCTCTGGTCAAATTAGTCTCTCCTGTATCATATAGCTGTGCACTTGTGTATCTAGGATTTGATTCCCACATATGCTATATTCATTATTTTTAAGTAGCCACCAACATTTCACTAGACAGTTTAAAAGGTGTGAAAGCCTCTGGGAGCATGGAGGGTGGAGGATAAGAAGTTTAAGGTCCTATTTGACTACATAGCAAGTTCAAGGCCAACCAGAGGAGACCCTGCCTCAGATATAACAAAACCAAACCAAACAAAAAGTGGGGTGAGCATTTATTTAAAACTCTGGAAGAGAGTGGAGTGGACAGACCTCAGATGGAGCTCAGCTCCTTTGAAGAGAGTTAAGTTTCGTAGAGTTAAAGTGAGGGCCCTCTAGGCTTGGCATTGGTTTGACCCAAAGCAAAGCAGACATTGTCTTGTTTCTGTGACGGAAGTGCAGTTCCCACAAAGCTAGTGGCTCACTGTCCCCTAGAAGTGTGTGTGCTGGCAACATTTGAAAGGGAAGCCCCCTCCCCCCCGCAATGACACTGCACCTTGGCCAAACAGAAGGACTGCTATCTGGTAAACAAGCCTAAGAAGGGTTTCGGTCCTCTAGAAAGCTGATCTCTTAACTCAGCTTCTATTTACCAGGAACCTCCCTTAACCTTTCCCCAAAGGTGAACTACAACACAAAGGGCGTCTAGTTCTGGATTTCTCACAGTGCAATATTTAACTTGCTGACTGTCAGATAAAATCTACTGGCTGTTTGATCCCCAGTGAATCTTTCTGCCCATGGAGTGGTCTAGTTCGGCAGTTTCTCTGTACCATTGCTTATAGGAATGACAAGTACCCTAAAGTAAATGATCCAAGAGAGTTTACCTGCTTCCAAGAAGGCTAGTTAATTCCTAGTTCAGAACTGGGGCACTGAGGCTGCCTTTGCCCTGCCTACTCATCTCACCAGGAACTGAAATCATTTCCACCCTCCCCTCCCTCTAACTCCTTCCAGACCCCCCACTCCCTCCAAGTTCATAAGCTCTTCTTTCTTATTGATAAATATGAATAATATATACTTAGTTATATATTACATTATATTATAAACATATACTACAGTATTATATAAGTGAATAAATATATAATATATATTATAAAATGAGTTCATTTAGTACTGCTCATATGTACATGTGTTTGGGACTAATCACTTGGAATTTTTTAAACTGACATAAACTTGGAGGAAAAAAACGAGGTTGAATAATAAGTGTGCATGTATTTTTTAAAGTTTTTTTGGTTATTTACTTATTTTGGGTATCAGATCACCCTGCAGTTGTGAGCCACCCTATACTGGTGCTGAAAACCAAATTTGAACATCCTGGAAGAGGGGTATGTGAGTTGTCTCTCCAGCCCGTGGATTGATGTTTTACGAGAAATATTTAATAACTCCCCCAGAGCTCTTTCCAAAATCAACCCCGTAAAATCTTCTAGTGAAATCGAACCAAACACAAAGACACCCATAAACTACTTAAGATGGTTGGTCACACACAAATCCTAATACACACACACACTCACACACATATAGACATACACACTATATAGAGAGATATAGATAGAGAATTTACACAGTATACAATTCTCCTATTTAAAATATAGACTGTAATAGCTTTTAGTACATTCACAAACTTAAACATACATCACTGAGGCTAATTTTAAAGCGTTTTCATTATCTTGAAAGGATAATACATACCTTGGCCATAGCTCCTATCTGTCCTATGAACTCACTTCTCCCACTTCTAGGCATCCACTGATATATTTTCCTATGACTTCCTTCATTCTTGAACCTCCTCACAAACAAGGTCATATAACACTTGTTCCTCTCTGACCTGCTTCTCTCACTTAGCGTAATGTCCTCATGATTCATTCATGCAGCGCGTGTCAGAACTTCGTTTCCACAGACAGATGTTTCACTGTAGGGGTGTGCTACACTTTATCTGCATCTCAGGAGCTGTGCCTTTGGGCTGTTTCCACTTTTGTCTGTCATGGAAAGCTCCACCATAACCATTTATGTTTAAGGTTTGGCACAGATGTATGCTTATTTCTGTTGCGAATGCTGGGTCAACTGTAGGTCTTTTAACTGAGAGATTTTTAGAGTAGTCACTAAGATCTAAAGGAGAAGCAGGATGTCATTTGGGTCTTTGAGGTCCTCGTGGCCTGACCCTCAAACATCTTGGTTGAATAAAGCAAGCGAACCCCACACTGTGTTCTCCTGGGTCTTGTACCCCTGTGTCAACAGCCTTCTTTGCAGTGTCGAAGAGATGCAAGTATGAATCACAGAGTGTTTTTGATTCTAACCAAATAAACACTTCACCTTCGATTCCCTTCTCTGTGTGGTGAGGATAAATAGCTCCCTTGCAGTAGAGCCATGCGATGCTGAAATGGGATGATGTCGCACACAGTACAGAGTGTCCTGGCAACGAAGACAGATGATAGAAATGCCGATTGCAACTCCTACTTTTGTTAGGGTATTTTCTTAGGATTCTCACACTCCACCAGCAGCCAGAAGCCAGACACAGAAGGCACAAGCCATTCCTGATTACAGTCACTGCTTTTGAATTTCTGGTTGGTGGGGTTCATGGCTGATCTGGTCATGTTTGCTCAGTCTGTTCCTATTGATGACACGGGTAAAGTAGAGGGTCCTAAGCCCTTGTCCTCAGAATTGGTGGCTTCTTAATGACTCTATACTAGGAAACCTGGGCACTGAGCTTCTGTAATAAAATTCCTGGCTTCTTTTGAGCACTGGCTTCTGGGTAGAGTTTCCATTGGGAGGAACTTATATTTTGGGATCAGAGAAAGGTCAAGAGATATTTTTCTGTGTGGTTTGGTGGCTCAGCTTTGTCTGGGTTCCTTTCAGTGAAGTCACAGCTACTGTAGCTTAGGCTGTCATGGCTCTCATTGCTTCTGCTACAGGCTATTTCCTCTAGTTTTTTTTTTTTTTTTTTTTTTTTTTTGGCTGGGGTGAGTGTACAGGGTTGGTGTATGAACTTTACACAGAGCAGTTCCCTGGTGCCTATACCCTCTCCTATGGACCTGGTCCTAATGCATCCATTTAGAAACCGCCTTTAGGGGCTGTTAGTATAAAGACCACAGTTTGGACCTGTAGCATTCAGGTAAATGCTGGTTGGGTGGTTGGCTCTCTGTAACCCCAGAATTCAGGAGACAGAGACAGGGGATCTCCAGAACAAGCTGGCTAGCTATGTAATTGGAGTCATCTAATTCAGAGAGGTAGTGTCTTACTGTCTAAGGTGGAGAATGATGGAAGGTACCTAACCACATCTCTTGACTTCCATGGGCATGCTCATGCATATAAGGACACGTGTGCACATGTGTGTACATGCATGTACACACAGCGATGGATATTGCCTTTATTGAATTAATTATCATGCTTTTGAAATCACGTAGTTCCTATGAGGAAGCTTATGGGTGCTTTTAAGTGAATAATAGTCAGCGTATCTAATTCGTCTGTGTTCTTCCACATAGGTCTTGTTCTGGCTGTGTTCATACACCTAGCCCACATCCTTACAATGTCAGTGTGAGATAGGAGTCTCATCATCTCTCCCATTTTTTTTTTGATGATGATGAAATACAGGTACAGACATCACAGTTAGTAACAAAGCTGGAACCAAACCCTCATTGGCCTTCCTGTCACATCTGTGCCTTGGTCTTTACACGGCTCAGACCATCTGCAGGGTCAAAGTGCTTTCCAGAGGACACTCAGCTAGCTGCTTTGCTTGGCAAGATGTTGACGGCGAGATGAGTTACACTCTTTGGACTTCCCGAGTCACCCTTAATCGTGTGAATCCATGTGAGTTGTGACTAGCTCTATAGTTGCGTCTATACAGAGAGACTGTCAATTAAAGCACACAACCAATGTGTGATCATCATAGAGGGGCCAGGGTTCACACCCCAGGCAACGCAGACCCAGGTGGAAGCAGGAGGATACAACCCATGGCTTAGGAAACCTCACTTGCTCATTAATAGGAATACTAAAAGGCTGAAACCCTAGTTCAGGTCCTCATGCTTGTGTGGTGAGCACCTTACCCACTGAGCCAACCCCCCATCCCCCCCCAGCTCACTTTTCAACTTTTTGCCTTAGCTATTTGACAGTCCTAGCTTTCCTAATCAGCACAGCATTTTATTGAACCTCAGTACAAAGTAGAACGTTATTCATCTGATTTATCGTCTTTATGGGAATCTGGTATTGTAGCCCTTAACGTTTCTGTATAAATTTTATATAACCAACTTGCCAATTTCCTAGAAGAATAAGCCAGGATTTATGCCGAGATTGTTAGGCACAGCTAGGGTATATTCCCTTTCTTTGGTCATTCCCCCCCCCCATTTTGTGTGTGAGTTAAAATATTTTAAATTATAGATTCATTTTTTCTACCTGTTAGAAAAGCATTCAGCTGTTTCAGCTCTTCCTGTGTGTTTTCAGCTGGGTTCTCTGCTACATCTGAATCTTCAAATTTATTAATCGTAAAGGTTTTTATATTACCGTTTTATCATTTTAATGTCTCTCACAAGCATTCACCCTCTTTTTATCTCGGGCATTGCTTTCCTGCCATTTCCACTTTGATTTCTCAGTTCTCCGTGGGCACTGGTAAGTGTTTCAGTGTGCCAGCCCTTAGTAGCTGGTGGAATTATAGTTTGCTTATCGCTAATTAATTTCTGCTCTTTCTTGATTATTTTGCCTGTCAACTTTCCTAGGGTTTAATTTGCCTTCTAATTGTTTCAGATGAATGTCCAGGGATGGATGTAGAACCACTCTTTATGATAAATGTGTGATGGCCAGGATGAAAATTCCACTCAGTGAGTACCGATCTATCCCCTTTTCACCTGTTTCTGCCTCAGAGTTCTTGATGCCTTGTCATTCAAATGTAAACACTTTACAATGATTATGCGTTATCAAAGATTTTAAACTTTTGTAAAGCTTTAAAATCTTTGCTCAGAGGTTAAGAGTATTGCCTGCTCTTCCAGAGGTCCTGAGTTCATTTCCCAGCAACCACATGGTGGCTCACAACCATCTGTAATGGGATCTGGTGCCCTCTTCTGGCCTGCAGGCATACACACAGAATATTGTATACATAATAAAGAAATAAATATTTAAAAAAAATCTTTGCTTATACATTATATCTCAGACTACATTGTCAGATATTCTCCTCAGGAGCTGGTCTTTTTGGTATTCTTTACATGATGAAGAGTGTCCAACATACTTCCATGTCTACATTGAAGTGAATCTCTTTGTGAATATAACTTCTTTTAATATACAAGATGTTTATTTTATTAAATTTATTAGAAGAATTTATTAGAGGAGTCAATATCTTCACATATTATTCATTTCCTACTGAATTAAGCCATTAATTTTCTCTCTTCCAGCTAAAAAAATCTATGTATATATGTGTGTGCTTATATGTATTTTTGTGTGTGTATTTATGCGTGTTTGCATGTATATCTCTGTGTGTATCTGTGTATGTGTATCTATGTATGTGTGTGTTTTTGTATTAGTGTATGTTTGTGTATCTATGTGTGTGTGTCTATCAGTATATGTATATGTGTGCTTGTGTGTCTGTTTATGTGTATGTGTGTGTGTGCATGTGCGTATCTATGTATGTCTGTGTGTAGTCCCCTCAAATGACTTTGATCTCTGTATCATGTTTCATTGCTTCAGTGTCCTGGCCTTTGCAGAGGTTAGAACATAATGACCTTGAGGGTTCTTTCGTTGGTCCAATAGTATCTCAATTCAGATTTCTGTTCATGAGTTCTTCATCCTTGAGGAGGGCACCAGGTAAAAGAGATGCTTCATCATAAAGATCTTATGGACAAAGCACAATAGTCTTTGGGGTTTTGTTTTCCTTCAGACACTTGAATATGGAAGGATAGAGATCAAGCTCTGGGGTGTTTCCTCTGCTCACATAATTTTCAAAATTACCCAATCCATAATAAAAAAAATCACAGGCAAACTTGAAATACAAAGGAGTACCTCACAGCCATAAATTCCCATGATCGATGTCGTTGCTATTTCTAATATCTCTTTCCCAGAAACAAAGAGAAACTGTCTATTTTTCAAGGATCCTAAATGGTTAATAGCCTTCATTTAGCCCACAATTATGACACTCATTCTAAGGACCATGCGCTGTTCCAGTATCAGAGATGCAGATGGGCTCAGTCTTGGAATCAGGAATGTTAATGTCGGAACACTGAACTAGACAAAGGCCCTTAGCAAAGCCATTGTAGTAGAGGTCCATTGAACAACAGAATGTTTTCCTCCCCATTGAGTTAGATATCATGCTAGTTGTCCTTCCACAGAGTCAGCCTTTAGACAGCCCACCTTTATCATCTATAGTTGGGGAAGGTCCAAGTTTAAGACTCCCTGTCAAGCTATCCTCAGGCTTTCTAGAGGCCCCAAGTTTGACACCATCCTTGACATCCCCTTTCAGTATCTAGGCACTTCCAGGTTTCCATGGCAACGGCCATAGCATTTGACCTCTGCTTCTGTCCTCACAGCTCTCTCTGTGACTATGACTTTCCTCCGTCCTTCTAACAAGGATCCATGTGATGCTTTGGTGTAGAAGGAGCTGTGGGCAGGCCTGCTTTTTGTCCTGCCCAGCTCCCGCATGGCTAGCTTTACACCTAAAATAACAACACACAAACTATTCATTTAAACACTGCCTGGCCCATTAGCTCTGGCCTCTTACTGGCTAACTCTCACATCTTGATTAACCCATTTCTATTAATGTGTGTAGCACTACGAGGTGGTGGCTTACCAGGAAGATTCTAACCTATGTCTATCTTGGGCCGGAGCTTCATCGCATCTGCCTCACTTCCCTTCTTCCCAGCATTCTGTTCTGTCTACTCCACCCACCTATGTTCTGACCTATCAAGCCAAGCAGTTTTCTTTATTAATTAACCAATGAAACAGCAGATAGATAGAAGACCCGCCTATATCACTTTGGGGCCACCCAGATGACCCAGGATATTCAGCTGATCCTTGCTCTGGACTTCCTTCATCTTCCAATTTCATGACCACCATCTTATCTGGCATACAGGGACCTAAGTAGAATATATA
>NW_026067935.1:3750512-3804416 GCF_014885135.2 Alexandromys fortis
TATAATGTTTACTGTAAAGTGTGGGGCTCTTAGTGTTTTAGTTTGCTTCCTATTGCTGTAATAAAGACAGAGGCCATGGAATACTGGGCTGAGCCCCCAAAATCCAGTGCAAAAGTAGGAGGAGTGAGAATATGAGCATAGAGGTCAAGATCATGATGGGGATACCCACTGAAACAGCTTACCTGAGCTAATGGGAGCCCACCAATTCCAATCTGACAGTAAGGGAACCAGCATAGAATCAAACTAGGCCCTCCAAATGTGTCTGACAGTTGTATGGCTGGCAGACTGTAGGGCCACTGCATTGAGACAGGATTTATCCCTACTGCTTGTACTGGCTTTTTGGAACCCATTCTCTTTGGAGGGATACCTTGATAAGCCTAGATATTGAGGGGAGGGCCTTGGTCCTGCCTCAAAGCAATGTTCTAGACTTTATTGACTTCTCATGGGAAGCCTTAGCCTCTCTAAGGAGCAGATAGTGGTGGGATGGGAGAGAGTGGGAACTGTGATTGTTATGTAAAATGAGAAAAGATATTTTTTTAAAAAAATAAATACATCAATAAATTTTGAAGAAAGAAAAAAATAAAGACTGCAATCACAAGCATCTTGGGGAGGAAAGGGTTTACTTTATCTTCCATCTTGTAGTCCATCTACAAGATAAAAGATAAAAGTAAGAGCAGGAACTCTAGGCAGGAACCCAGAGGCAGGAACTAAAGCTGAGGCCATAGAGGAACAGTGCTTACTGGCTTGCTCAGATCTTTTCTTATACACCCAGGACCACCTGCCTGGGAGTGGTACTGCTGTGAGCGATCTGGATTCTCCCACATCAATCACTAATCAAGACAATTTCCCATGGACTTGCCCACATGCCAGTCTGATGGAGGTATTTTCTCAGTTAAGGTTCCCTCTTCTCAGATAAGTCTAGCTTTGTCAAGTTACCTACTACAACAAAAAGCTACAACACTTGGGAAATGAGAGCCAGCAATGACCAAAGAGACAGTTACCACAGTCTGCAGTTGGGGTAGGTTTTATATTATGTGTAAAGTCTCCAGAACATCCTCTTTGAGAAATGTTTTCTTGTCCAAGTGATGGACAGGTCCAGGTGATGAACAGATCCAGGTGATGGATAGGTCTAGGTAATAGACAGGTTCAGTCAGATGGGCTCTTTCAAGAAGAGCAATGAGATGTCCTTCTTTGTCAGGAACCCCCTGCTAGAAAATGACCTCATAAGATTTATGGTTCCTGGTACCAGGTATAGATGGTTATTAACTAATGACCACCCTGGCAGTTCAGTTGCCATGTCTGTGTCCAGGATCAGAGCTATGACTCAGGTCTCATCCTTCTGACAAGTAAACACAGCCCTATTGCTGCTTATGACAAAGTCCCAGGTGACTGTCAAACCTGTTTATATCTAACTAGACATCCAACAAAATGAATTCCGTCTTTCCATTAAATCAACCCTTCATTACATCCTCAAAATTCTTTTTGCTGTGGCAGATAGCAAGTTAACAGACTCTGCGTGTGAGAACTGAGTATCTTTGAGGGACCAATTATTCTACATGTCCTATTAATATGTCTATGCGACATATTAATCTTCTTTTTTATGATGAAGGTGTATACTTAATTAATAATAAAAGTACTAATAATTGGTGCCAGATGTACCAAACTACATCACTGCTGGAGGTCCCTGGCATCCCTTATCAACTACAGAATGAATGGACTCTATAAGATTTCTTCAGCAATCTTGTGAACCAAAACCCATCCCAACAGTGAGATGTATTAATAAAGACATTTCTGACACTCTTGAAAATGCCAGGAACTCATAACAGCGGGGCATTCTTCTACAGAAACAGCTGAGTTATGGACAGTCCAGCTGACTTCTTATGGGGTACTCCTTTGGGTTAATCAAAGCCGCTAATATATCCTGCCTCATTAATTCAGACCACTTCCCTGACAGACTTTGAAATTTGAGTATGCAGAACAAAGTAATTACACAGATAATTTGATAACTGCTACTATGATCTCCAGCACAGAAGAGGTCAACGGATGCAGGAAAACAGCTCTGCCAAGAGGGGCGGGAAACCCCATTCACTTTGTCTATGGCTGTTTTTCCATCAATGGGGCAGAGTGCCTGGCTGTATGAGTTCCCTTTCTTGTCACCTGGACCAATATACCCGAGAAAAGTGATGTAAGGAAGGAAGGGAGGGAGGGAGGGTGTCCTGGTGGGTTTCTTATCAACCGACATAAGCTGGAGTTACCTAAAAAGAGTGAATCTCAACTGAGAAAATGTCTCCAATAGATTGGCCTACAAGCAAGTCTTTGGAGGCATTTTCTTCATTGATGGTTGATGTAGAAGGAATCAGTCCATTGTAGGTGATGCCGCTCTTTGGCAAGTGGTCCTGGGTTGTATTAGAAAGCAAACTGAGCAAACCATGGGGAGCAAGCCAGTAAGCAGTGTTCCTCCATGGTCTCTGCTCAGTTCCTTCCTGGAGTTTCCTGCCTTGATGTCCCTCAGAGATGGAGTATCAGTTGTGGAGTGAACAAGTCCTTTCCTTCCCAAGTTGCTTTTGGTCATGGTGGGTGCAGAGACGATTTCATAACCGCTGCTGTGACCTGCAGCTCAGAAGAAAACAGGCTAGAGGGTTTACTTTGGCTCACAGTCTGGGGGTATGAGGAGACCTCAAAGCCATTTACACCCTTGAAGAGTGGAGGAACCACAGTGCAGGAGGTTCTCTCCATCACTGCACTTTACAGATTTTTGAGGTCTATTAAATGAGAATTCCTCTTTGACCTAGATGTTCACGCCTTTCTGGACAAGGGCATTTGCGTCAGGACATGTTACTTAAGAGCTAGGTCCCTCATACCAGCTGCCATGTGGGAAACAGGGTGGGGAGGAGCACGCGAAAGGTTGTTAAAGCTGATGAAAAATTTGTTCCTGGCCGAGAATCATGTAAATCTTGGTGTTATAATGTTAAGCAAGGTGCCTAGTCATTACAGCATTCAATTATTCTGATGCTTCAAGGCAAATGTTTCCAGGCCTGGAATTATTAGTCTATTTGACAGGCAGCAAATGCTGTTGTGTTTTCACGGAGTGATGCCCATTTGTAAAGACATGAACTCATGCTGTTCTGCCTGCTCTCTGCACCGCCTTTAACACACAGAAACTAATGGAAGGGGGTCCGCAGTGTTCTTTTGTCAAAGGGATGGAGGTACAGATATCTGGGGAGCAATTACAAGGTCAGGGAAGACCACTGTCTTAGCGTTTCTATGGCTGTGATTAAACCCCATGGCCAAAAGCAACTTGGGGCAGAGAAGGATTATTTCAGTTTACAGCTTGGAAGGAAGTCGAGGCAGGAACTGGGAGGCAGGAATTGAAGCAGAAGCCACGGTGGAATGCTGCTAACTGGTTTGTTCTCCATGACTTGCTCAGTTTGCTTTCTTTAGAACCCAACACCACCTGCCCAGGAGTGAGTGGCATCACTCACAGCTGGCTGGACCCTCTCACACCGATCCATCACCATAGACTTGCCCTCAGGTCAATCTGATGGAGGCAATTCTTCAAATGAGGTTCTCCCATCCCAGATGAGCTGGTCCCTGTGACATAGATGAAAACTACCCAGCATGCGCCCATAAAGCCTTATTTGCAGAAAGCAGGGAGCAGGCAGATATCCTCAGAACTGTAACCCAATGAGAGTCCCACCAACTATTTTCACTGTATCTTTTAAGTCTCCTCAACAGGCCTTAAGAAAGGACAGGGGTTCCTCAGCTATCTAATCAGAAATCCATTTGATTTCATTGGTTACACAGGAGCAATTTATTTAGTGTTGATTAAACAACATTCAGGCAGTGTGTTGTATACATCACATACAGTATGTCCCATATCTGTCATCAGTGTGGATAGATAACAACAGTGAACATGTAGAATGAATAGACTACAGTCCTGAGGCCAAAATTGCCCCTTCCCATGTGTTTTATAGATAAAGTTTTATTGACATACATCCCTGCCTAGTATGCCTGGTTATCCATCACCAAGGCAGAGTTCCAGTATTAGTTGTCTTTCTCATGGCTTTGACAAAATGCCTGATAAAAGCAATTTTAGGAAGAAAGGAAGTTTTAATTTGGCTCACAGTCTGAGCATGCAGTTTTCCATGACAAGGAGGTTCTGGTGCCATGTCATTCCATAGCTCCTTTGACAACCACCAAGATGCCAACCCCTTCTGCATGTCTGAACATTCCTGAACACATCATGCATTCTCTTGGCAGCTTTGGGAAAGGTGACACTAAAAGAACACCTGTTCTCTTCAGGGTTGCCTGCCCCACCTCTGATGTCCTAAGCTTATGACACGCCATTGACGTGGCCAGGCTGCTTTGTGTGCTCTGATCTCTGGGATCATGAGGGTGGGCATTACATCTGCGATGTGAGAAGCTCTGGCTTATTTCCATTCCTCAGACCTGCTGTGACTTCATAAGCCAAGTGACTACTCTCAGAAGAGCTGTGTGGAAGCCAACTCTTAAAAAACACGTCGATCGAATTTATTTATTTTTGTGTGTGTGCGTGTGTGTGTGTGTGTTGCCGTGGGACCTGTTGCACGTGTACATGTCATGAAGGTCAGAGGACAACTTTTAAAAGTCAGTTTTCTCCTTTTACTGTGTGTGTCCTGGGAATTGAACTCAGGTCTTCAGCCTTGGTAAGCTCATTTAGTTGCTGAGCCATCTTGCTGGCCCCAAATTCTCAACTTTGAGGTTTAGAGTTTTCAGTTGTTGCTTCCATTCCAAACACTTTTCCCCCCTGACATACAGCCCTACACACTCATTGAGGTATTGCCTTTGCCTGTTGAAGGACTGTAAGTTTCCTAACCCACAACGAGCACTTAACACCCTTCAAAACCCGAGCAGCTTAAGCAGGACATTGATGCATGAGTCTCGGAGTCTACAGAAGGCAGGGCAGATGCATGGTGTATTCTTATCATGGTTGCTCATTTGGGCTTCCTTTCAGAGAGCTTGGCTAAGTCCAACCAACTTAACCCTGCCAGGGAACCTGAGTCCAAGTCTTCCTGGGCCAATATATTTTACTCCTGACACTGTGTGATTCATGCAACCAGCTCACCATGAATATCATCATCGCCAAATTACAACGCAGGAGCACACCTGATTAAACCCATTGATTCAATTTTAGTGTGACTGAGTTATTGACATGGCTGTGAATTATCTTATTTGTGTGCAGCCAAAGGCCAGTAACAGAATTTGAAGAGAAATTACGTCTGGGTAGCACGGGTGAGAACATGTCTAATTCAGGGACCTTCTCGCACCAACGAAAGGTCTTATCCTGGGGGATTGAGGTTGACAGAATTCTCTAGTGTATTAACCTCATCTATCACCATCCCTTTGGATGTGCTACTGGGGAGGCAGGTAACTACAAAAGAGGTCAAAAACAATTTATGTGAATTTAAGTTTCTGTTGTCAGTTTGCAAATGACACATTCTGTGATTCTATAATAGGAATTTATTTAATATTTTCAAGTCTAACATACCGTCTTTATTCTTGGGCTGATATCCACACATTAACTATGGCTAGCATAATAAGAACTGTAAGCCAGACACCAGTGTCAAATATCACATGCTTTTTAGTGGCGTTCCCTGTGTGACTCACAGAAATGGCAGGATGCTATCAATAGCGACTAGAGGGTTTGGGTGGAATAATAAATGTAAGTCTGGGTTTTTCAAGGGGAAAAGGTTCTGAAAACTTCTTGTTCAACCAGGAGAATGTACTTGGCACTTCTGGATTGTACACTTTATGTGGTTTCAGGTATTCAATTCAGATTGTTAGGTTTGCAAATCAACATTTTTTTTAACCCCTCAAGTCCTCTCTCAGACTTGAATTGCATGTTTAAAAATTATTGGAACACAACATTTGATGTCAATATATTTCAGTACATTTAAAAATCTTCCTGGAGCTTGGGAGAGAGCTCAGCTGGTAGCATGCTTGTCATGTGAGCATGAGGACGTGAGGTCTGATCCAAGAACTCTAATAAGATCCTGGTGCTGAGGAAGAGAAGACGGGAGATAATCAAATAGAGGGCTGAGATCAATAAAATAGAAACAAAGAACACAAGACAAAGAATCAATGAGACAAAGAGCTGGTTCTTTGAGAAAAACCAACAAGATAGACAAACTCTTATCCAATGATCAAAAGGCAGAGAAAGAGAGAACATCCAAATTAACAAAATCAGAAATTAAAAGGAGGACATAACAACAGACACAGAGAAAATCTAGAGAATCATTAGGTCATACTACAACAACCTGTACTCCACAAAATTAGAAAACGTAAAAGAAATGGGCAATTTTCTAGATAGATACCATATACCAAAATTAAATCAAGACCAGGTGAACAATTTAAATAGACCTATAAACTGTAAGGAAATAGAAGTTGTCTTCAAAAGTCTCCCAACAAAAAAAAGTCCATAGCTGGATGGTTTTAGTGCAGAATTCTACCAGAACTTCCAAGAAAAGCTAATACCTATACTCTTCAAAGTGTCCCACACAATAGAAACAAAAGGAACATTGCTAAACTCTTTTTATGAAGCTACAGTTAACCTGATACTAAAACCACACCAAGACTCAACCAAGAAAGAGAATTACAGACCAGTCTCACTCATGAACATAGATGCAAAAATACTCAATAAAATATTGGCAAACCAAATCCAAGAACACCAAAACAAAATCATCCACCATGATCAAGTAGGCTTCATCCCAGAGATGCAGGTATGGTCCAACATACAAAAATCTATCAATACAATCTATCATATAAATAAGTGGAAAGAACAAACCATACAAGCATCTAATTAGATGCTGAAAAAGCATTCAACAAAATCTAACACCTCTTCATGATAAAAGTCTTGGAGAAATCAAAGATACAAGGAACATATCTAAACATATTAAAAACAATATACAACAAACCGATAGCCAATATCAAATTAAATAAAGGGAAACTCAAAGAGAATCCACTAAAATCAAGAACAAGACAAAGGTGTCCACTCTCTTCATATCTCCTCAACATAGTTCTTGAAGTTCTGGATATAACAATAAGACAACAAATAGAGATCAAGGGGATTCAAACTGGAAAGAAAAAAGTCAAACTTTTGTTATTTGCAGATGATATGATAGTATATATCAATGACCCCAAAAACTCCACCAGGGAAATCCTACAGCTGATAAATCCTTCAATAATGTGGCAGGAGACAAGATCAACTCAAAACAAATCAGTAGACATCCTATATACAAAGGATAAAGGGTCTGAAATAGAAATCAGAAAAACATTACCTTTCACAATAGCCACAAATTAAATATCTTGGGGGTAACACTAACCAAAGAAGTGAAAGACCTAATCATGTATACTGGAGCCAAGTAAATGATGAGCATCACATTCAATGAGAGATTTACTTCAAAAAAATATAATGGAGAGGGACCCACATCAACTTCTGTCCTCCACATGCCTGCACATATATGTATACACACATGGACATGTACACACAACACTCCTGCCAATCACAGGAGTTGTTACAATAGACCAAGCGCAATAAGAAAGCAACAATACATTGTTTAGATGCTGAAGCCTCTAGAAGATTTTAATGCTTTCAATACAGTTGTTTTGCATAGGGCATGAGAGGGGTTTCCAGTACAGGCACCCTACAGGCTGGTAAGCATCCAAGAGCACTCTTCTACTGGCTTCTTTTTAAATGAATATGTATGGTGTGTGTGTGTGTGTGTGTGTGTGTGTGTGTGTGTGTGTGTGTAGTGTGCATATGTGTATGCGTGAGGGCACACCTAGGTTCAGGTGCATGTGTATATGTGTGCATGTACATGTGGAAACCTGAGATTGACACCGAGAATCTTCTTTGAGTCACTTCACATTACTCTTCGAGGCAGAATCTCAGCTGCATCCAGAGCACAGGATATGGCTGGTCGGCTGCCCCACTTGTGTTGAGATCCCATCTCTGCCTTCCGAGGGATGGAATCCCAGGTGGGTCACCACACTCACCTGGCATCTGCATGGGTGCTGGAGAGCTGAACTCCAGTCCTCACAAGTGCACAGCAAGTATTTTAACCACCGCATCATGTCTCCATGCTCCTATTAGAATTTTAAAAAGCAAATAGGAGGCAAATCAAAATCGTTTTATAATTCCACCCTATTTTGAGGGATTATGGCAGACGAGAAATGAAGCAGAGTGAGACAGGAGATATAATTCCGTCAACACCGTCTCTGACTGTCATCTATACAATGAAGGAGCCGGAGTGCAGGCGTGATCATTAGGAAACAGAAACGGCTTAGGAAACGACAGGGGCTTGTTTTACTCTGTTCCAGAGAGCAAACGCTAGCCTGGAAAACACTGAGTTCAGAGATGCGATCAAGGTGTCTTCACTTTATGTGATGGTGATGTATCTTCCACATGTGGGAAGGACTCAGACTCTAGGGTACAGACAGGAACAAATGCCATAGCCAACTCATAAGGAAAAAGGTACAAAAACTACTATTCTCTTTCCTGTGCTTGCCATTTTCAGACCTTGTCTGGGTGTACGTGTATGTGCGTGCGCATGCCTGTGTGTGTCCATATGTATATCACAGACATCAATTTCGGTGCTACTGAATGCCAAACATCATCCACCTTGTTTCTAAAGGCAAGTTCTCTCATTGGCCTGGAACTCACCAAGTAAATAGCTGGCCAGCCCAGGATCCTCCTGATTCTGCATCCGCAGTTCTGGGAAAATAAGTGTATACAGCGCCATGCCCAATTTTCAGTATATTGTTTTTGAGATTTGGACTCAGGTCATCAAATTTGTAAAGCAACAATTTACTGACAGCTATCCTAGATCTTGCTTTTAAGATCATGGCCGAAACTTAAGCAGTGCTCACTGTAGAGTTAGTGTTCCCCACTCCTTGAATGAGACTTGGTCCACCATCAAGTCCATTATGAACCAACCACAAAGCTTCCAGCTGGCTTATAAGAACCATCTGCAAGTAGGCTCCTTACATGTAGGCAGCCACAGTGTTCTGTGCAATTCCTACAGGGCCACCTCTGAAGAGCTGTGGGCATGTGTTCTTAGCACTGCACCTCTGCTTCTGGGCTCTGTCTCTTTGGTTCTAGCAACTATGCTCTCTAGAAAATCCACAGAGAACCTGGTAGAATCTTCCTCTCATCGGGTCTGGCATTGTTAGAGTTCAGAATCCATCCAGCTTGCATGTCATTGCTCAGGGACCACTGTCCTTTGCTGATGCTGGGCATCTTCAAATCCATTGTTCTATATATTGTGGTTACATTAAGTCAGAATGTAAAATCAGTCTTATTAGTAGGCCATGGAGCGCTGCCACCTCTCCTAAGGTAGTGAATGCATTCCCACATTTACCATTGCATCCTAGTGTGTGACGCACTTGCTTTAATACTTTTCATTATTTCTTTTGAATATTATTTCTTTTGTGTGCATCTGCAGTGGTTCTGTGTTGGCTTGCCTTCTCTTATGAATGTGTTGTTTTATTACCGTTTTATTATTATTATAAGTGTGTGTGTTGACATGTGTGCCATGAAAACTATGGCACACATGTGCAGGTCAAAGGACAACTTTCAGAAATCAGTGCTCTCTGGATAGAATCTTTACATGGATTCTGGGGATCAGACTCATGTCCTCACGCTTGCACAGCAAGCTTCTTTACCTGCCGAGCCAGCCCTGGATGTGACTTTTTTTTTTTAAATCCAGCCTTACATAAGTATTATTAACAAATAAAAATTGTACATAAAATTCTTCATTTTAATGTAGCTAATTTTATCTTCTCACATAAGGAATTTTATTTCCTTTCCAGGGCACTAATTAGAACTTGCTGCCTAACTCAGAGATGTGACGAGATTCTCTCACGCTCCTCTCCAGAGCCACTGTCGTCGTCCACCTCACTTCTAGACATATGGCCCATGCTGAGTCCTGTGCTTTAGGTTCTACAGAAGTCTCACATTCTCTTCTGTCCCCTGTCCCATGACTATTCATTGGAGCTGACACCACACACCAAGCGAGCCGTTCTCTGCTGTAGGAAGGTGGCATTCTTGTCATGCGTCAAGATACCCATTAACTCTAATTTTCGTCTCCCCAGCACTGCAAAACCCGTGAGCACTATGTTTAGCTCCTCAGTCTCTTAATGAGGTTTCTCAGCAGGCGTCGGGCTTCTGCCGAGAAGATGAGGTACTGCCAAACGCCTTGAGCTGTAGAACCTCCAGTTCCTACTTCATCAATCTCCTCTTCCTTCTCCCTTGGTCCTCACAGTCCCAGCTACCTTGAGGGCTCTGAACTTTGATTTTTGTCTATCTTCACAGAGATGCAGGGTGTGCCAATTGGTCTGTCTTAGTCTAGAACTCCTGCTGAAGTCTATAACCCTCACCCCATCAATCACACAGTCAACACCGGGTGGGTGAACTCATTGGAGGCTTCCAGTCATAATGAGATTTGTATTTCCAAGACCCTATCTGCAATGACTTTCCTTCAAAAACAGTATTTTAACATTGGCTTTGATGGTACGTCTTTGAGTATTTGCCTGTATGGATGTATGCCTATGTGTGGATATAAATAAATATATCTTGCATATGTTCCTGGTGTCTGCAGAAGCTAGAAAAGGAGATCAGATCCCCTGGAACTAGAGTTACAGATGGTTGTGAGCCACCACCATATGGGAACTGAACCAGGGTCCTCCGCAAGAGCAGTAAGAGCTCTTAAACACTGAGCCATCTTTCCAGTCCCCCAATTATATATAAAATATATACATTAAATATATATATGCTTAATACTTTCACTTATTCATTGAGAATTCCAGACATGTGTGTAATGCATTTTGATCACACTTCTGTCCCCAGTTCTTCCCAGGATCCTCACTACGTGTGTCTGGCATATCCTTGCAAAAACCCATTGAACCCAAGTAATGCTGCCCACATGCACATGGATGGGAAGTCATCCACTGGCTACCATGGGCAACCTATGAAGGGCCACAGCCTTGAGCAGTCATCAACTATCATGAGCTCTTCAGCTCAGGGTGGAACCGTAGGATGCCCTCCCCACTCCACAGCTTCTGCCACCTCCTGAGTGCAACATCCCTGTCATATCCAGATGCACTGCTTTGTAGCTCTCCTCCCCAACCTCGTGTCCACCCTCTCTTCTATGTGGATCCCTGAATGTTTTGTGGGAGGGAAGGTGACACAGATGCCCTTTTAGGGCTGAATGCCCCAAGAATCTTCCCAGATTAGGCTAACTACAAACTCTGCAATCAGACCAGGGGAAAAGTTTACCTTTCGTAGACTGGCTTATGAGTATTTTCTGTCACATACAACTCTACTCTTTGAGGCTTATATTAGGAGCCTGCGACCTTTGATCTAATTCTGGGTCAGCTCGGCACAGCTCATCTCAAACAATGTGGATTGAAAAGCAGTCCTCTGGTTGGTGCCTCAACCACCTGTTCATCCCACTATGGCTCCCGCGTTAACAGCTCTGGGGAATGGCTATGTTTTCCTGGTTTCCTTGAGTTGAAGATCAATATCTGCTCTTAACAGATATGAAGTGATAATGAAGTCCTGCAGAGGGAATTGAAACCTGAAAGGAGCGATGAAATCAAGGTGACTACCCCTGAGTCAGCTTTCCCACAAGAAGCGATGGCAGGGTAGATCTGCTGCCAAATTAGCAGAAGCCTTGAACTCGCTGAGATTCCAAGCGGCATCTCCACTCTTCCTGTCTTGAAAGTGCCTCCCCTTGCTCCGGCTGTGATCTTCTCAAAGGGCTTGGCAGTTTGCTTCTTCATTACACGTTACCTCTCAACATGGGTGACAGAAAAGGAGAAACAAATCAGGCCTGTGGCTGTGATATTTGGGGACGCAGGTTGCTCTGAAATCCCCTGCTCCAAGGGGCCTCCCTCACCTGCCTGGAGGCTTTGAGAGAGAGAGACCCCTCCTGCAGAAACTGGCTTGTTAATGTCAACACAGCAACGGTTGCATTTATTATTGTCTTTGACAAATTTTTGACATTCACTATTTTCTTTCTCCTAATCTTGACCTTGAGACTTCTACACAGTGATTGGATTTACAGGAATGCATCAACTTGTCTCCATGGCAACTGCACCGGCAAATCAGAGAAAGGGCAAAGGTTGCAGTATCCATTTGTTTATGGTCCTATTTTTCCATCTGCACTAGGATGCTACTGCTGGTTTAGACAAGCTGAAACAACCCATTGTGGAGTGGTCCTCCGTGCCTTCTTCTTCACTGTGGGCTATTTACCAATAGTCCTCTACCTATAGGCTGTATGAAGAGACCCCAGTTGCCCCCATACCTCACCAGTTCTACACCCTATAGTGAAAAATCTCTCCTGATTCTGAAACCCTGAGCCAGGTTGTTAGAATATCAAAACAAATTGGATGGAAACTTGTAGGAAATATAGTTTCCTTACAATGCCAAATGAATTGTTCTGAAGGTTTTCTCTGACTGCCACGGGGAAATTGACATTGCCTACATCGTGGGCACAAAGTGCATACAGATGGAAGAACCCCAAAGTTAGCGAGTGTATTGTCAACTGAAAGGGCGCTCACAGAATCTTTAAAGTATTTCTGTGCCTTTTCTATTTTATAAAAGAGGAATATGGGTCTATTGACTGTTTTAAAAAATATTGAGATGGGGTGGGGTGGGTCGGTGAAGACATAGATTAAGAGCACTGGCTGCTACTTGCCCAAGACCTGGACTGCCTGTCCCTTTAGTCCCGGGGAAATCTAATTCTCCCTTACTGGCCTTTCTGGGTATTGCATGCATGGGCTGCACAGAACTACATGCAGCCAGCACACACACACACACACATGCACACGCGCATGCGCACACACACACACACACCTCAAAAATTTCAAGATAAATTGAACCTGAAGAGTGAACATGTATATAAGGAACATGAACTGACTGTGGGCTTCCCATTCATTCAGGTCACGGCTCATACTGTTATCATGACTATTACGATGCTAGTGGTGACCCACATGGTTACTTAGAAGTCATTCTCCAAACCTAAGCAGTAATATGTGTGATGCAGATGCAGTGTTCACTGCAGTGCTCCTAAGTACCTGCTCCTTGCTTGATGTGGCATCAACATCTATTCCGAACTTAACTGTACCTATGTGCCTGCCACCTGCACCCTGCACACTCTGTCCTCATTGCCAACTCCCCCCGAAAGACCGCGGTTAATACAATGGCACATTCATCAGAGAAACAGATGAGCTTGGATGATGAAAGGGATGGAAATTGGAGTCATAATGAGCTACTGTATCATAAATGAACATAAATTACATTGTCAGTCTATTTACAATTTCACATGGCAGTAAGCCTTGCAATTATGTCCATTTAATTATTGCATTCGGAGGATTTTTTCAATAAAGATTTCTCACTGTGGCCAAACAGCCCATTTAGAAGCTCCTTTGCTACATGGTATTCAAAGCTAAACTGTGAAAGACTCCATTATTGCAGGATACAGAACAGAACTTGGGGCTGAGTGTCTAAAACCCAGAGGCCTCCTGAAAAACTGAATGTTCAAGCATTTGGGGATATAGCCTTGTTATTGTGGTTATAGAAATACTGAGCTGATTTTTAAGGATCATGGTGGTCTTGTCACCATATTAGTGAGAAGAGCAAAACAGACTTCTTTGAAAAAAACTGCAAGAGCTGTGTCTGGTGGTCCCACTATTCAGTAGTGTGAGGCAAGAACACTACAAGTTCATGGCCTGTTTGGGCTACTGAGCAAGTTTAGGAGCAGCCTAGGCAACTCAGCAAGACCCTGTCTCCCAACCAAAATCAGAAAGAGAGCTGGGGATACCGCTCAGTGATAAATATCTGGCCCACCATGTATAAGGCTTCTGGGGTCTTGTCCCCAAAATGGAAGAAAGAAAAAAATAGAATCTTAAAAAATTCCTTCTGAGGGCCGGTAAGATGACTCAGTGAGCAAAGGTGTTTCACACCAAGCTTGACGACCTGAGTTTGATCCTTGGGACCCACAGGGTGGGAGGAAAGAACTGACTCCTGCATGTTGTCCTTTGACATACACGCACACACACTGAGGCACATGTAAGCGTGCACAGAAAACAAATTAATGTAGTAAGAAAAAAATCCCATATGCTTAACCAAAATGAATTGTGCATGGAGAGGTTCTTGGGAGCCGATGATCTTGCAATTTGAGTTAAAAATACAAGAGGGGATACTAGGATCTATGTGGTGTGAGAGAACAGTGGAAGAGTGTGGGAGGGCTTAAAGGGGGCAGGAAAGTGGTGAGAAGAGGGGTAGGAGGTAAGTTATCCAAAAACCAAGGACGTGTGAAGAAGCATCATGAAACCCCACTGTGGAGGTTTTGGGGGAAAAAAAGCCCCCAAAGGAAGTGGCTATACACACAGTATTAGGGGTGTGGCCTTGCTGGAGGAAGTGTGTCACTATGGAGGCAGGCTTTGAGGTCTCATATATGTTCAAACTATGCCCAGTGTCTCAGTTCACTCCCTGTTGTCCTTGGATCAAGCGGTAAGGATTCTCCCTCAGCTCCAGCACCAAGCATGCCTGCCTGCTGCTTTGCTTCCTGCCCTGATGGTAATGGACTGAACCTCTGAACTGTAAGTGAGACACCCCAATGAAATGTTTTCCTGTAAGAGGTGCCATGGTCATGGTGCCTCTTCACAGCAACAGAAACCCTGACTAAGACAGCCACGAACTGATTTCTTGACTGGACAGAAGCTTGCCCTGTAGAAATCCAGGCCTGGCACTAAAACATGTTCAAAACGTATGGCTAGCAAAGTCATACTGATAATGATTTTGTAAATATTCTTGCTGTCAAACTGCCTTCCATATAGTTACACACACACACACACACACACAGAGAGAGAGAGAGACAGAGAGACAGAGAGAGAGACAGAGAGAGAGACAGAGAGAGAGACAGAGAGAGAGAGAAGAACATGCATGAAGGGGCAAAAAGAAGATAAGGACAGAGGTCGGGAGGAAGTTGTGCAATGCTGTCTTCTGGACACGATGTGGCTGTGGCACAACATGAAGAACACACAGCAGCTGTGACCACTGGCACACGACTAAGGTAGTTAAAAAATATCAGCACGGATGGGAGAGGGGCTCCTGAGGGAACAGCCCCAGCTGAGTTGCTATTGGCAACTGATGGCTCCTGGGGAAGTGCAAGATTGCTTCCCTTAAGAGTGTGGTCACTGGCGAGTTCTCCAATTGTCCTAGAGGAGGACATCCCACCCTGAGCACATGAGCTGCACTAATTGGACCAAATGGGTTACATAAATAAACACATAGCCAGATAAAAGGAGAACATGAAGTTATGATGGGGGTTTGGGGGGGGGTAACTGGTGAGAAAAATAAGGGGTGGGAATGACCAAGATACATTGAACATATACATGAAAATTTCAAGGAAAAACTTAAAAAAAAAATCCTCCGAGTTTCTTAAAAAGAATAGATGACATTTTTCAATTAAAGAAGTATTTGCTAAACATGTCAGGACACTTTAAATATGTCTGTAGTACTGTAACCGTGTCACCCTTATTAAATAAGGTTGAGCATACAGTCTCAATGCCATCAGCTATGTTGCCAGTTTGAGTTGTTCTTCAACCTCTAACTCGTCAGCTGTAGATGCTGCACCCTTCCTTCCATTGATGAGGAGGGCTGCCTGTCAGTCCAGTTTCCCTAACCACGGATGTTCATTTCTTCATGATGGAGCTGGGTTCTCTGCAGGAGCTGAGCTCAACAGCCCAATCATCAAGACAAAATGAGACTCAGCTTGGTTCAGAAATTGAATTGTGCCCCCCCCCCTCCAGTGAAAAGTTCCATCGTTGAGTTGAGAGAAATGAATTTGGATTTTAAATGAATAAGAGAGAGCATTAAAGTTCAGTCTGTGGTGGGATAGGGTGTCATGGGAAACTTATCATTGAGGCAAGAGGCAGACCTTAGCATTTTCGGGGTTGGCAGTGCTCTTGCAATGCTGGACTTGTTCTGCCTCTAACTATACCCCAGAGGCTTCTCGGCTGAGCCTTTAATCTTGAAGCAACTACCACAAACCAATTAAGGTTGTTTCTAAATGTTAGTTGCACTTGGGGACATCCAGAAAATAACAAATATAGGGAGACATGAGCCGAGTCTCTGTCTATGAAGTGAATTCATATATCTGTGGTATTGGTGAATCTTCCTAATTCCCTGCACTGGTCCACGTCGAATCAACAGGAAAAATCAGCGTGTAGTAGGCATGGTGTCACAGACATACAATGTCAGAGTTTGGGAGCTAGAGGCAGAAGGATCAGGAGTTGAAGGCCACCCTTAACCACATGTCAAACTCAAAATCACCCTGAGTTATAGGCAGCCCACGTCACAGAACACGGTAACGAAATCATTACACAGAGCGATCTTAAAAGTTTCTCAAAAAAAGTTTCTCCAAGTTCTTTAACTATTTTTGGACATTAAGAGTTTCCAGAGCACCAAGAAGGAAGCTGTGGAAAAGAAACAAGATTCCTGCACATGACTGTGTTGTTTGTTGTTTGTTAAGTTCTAATATCTGGGCTCATCTTCTAGCCCAGGTTGACTGCAAACTCCCAGCAATCCTCCTATCTCATCTAAATAGTGGGGTTACAGGTGTGAGCCACTTCACTTGGCCTTACAGCTACACCAGTGTGCAAGAGTCCAAACTGTATCAAATGTACAGAAATCAAGCATAAAACCAGTTAAATCAGCTCCGATCATTCCATGCCTCAGTAGGATTCTAGCCCTGACTCCTGGAAGCATTTTGAGAAATTAATCTTCTGTTTTGTCCATAGAAATTTTGTGACAATTTCATTAGATCCTGTCATGAATTTTAGTTAGTTTTCACATCCCTCAGTGCTATCCAACTCGTGGTTCCCACTCTTTTCTTCAGTGTGAGCATCTTCTGTATGAACTACATTAATCAATGAACAGACAGACAAGAGCCAAAGTGGTGCGATTGTGTTGTCAAAGTCTGTGGTTTTCTCCTGAGGGGTAGCCTCTCGTCTTCTGTGTTCAGCAACACTTACCAAGTGCAAACTTATGTCATATACCCATGAGCAAGTCCCAGGGATATGCAAAACATGATCAGCCAGTTACAGCAACAAAAGAAGAAAGAGCATGCGAGGCATTGCAAGCATATGGCATTCCTGTTTCAGAGAGTTGGAATATCACAAGAAGATAATACATTCAGGTATTAGCTAAACATTTACACAATGACTTTCCTATTATTTTTGCAAAATACTCACTTACATAAAATATCCACTTGAGGATACAGATCTGTGTTACAAAGTCTTACAGACATAATAATTGTGGCTGATTGGAAAATGAGAGCTATGGTTAGACAATTTAAAAAGGAATAATATAAGAACAGCCCTTATATTTGGCAAGAAACAAACAACAGCAAAAGAATTATAAAATAGAAGAAGACCCTGCCTCGGAATTGGTTTTGGATCTTTGGAATGAGGATTCTTGAGAACGAAATCTTAGTGGGCATCAGTGTCCAAAAATCAGACATTTCTATAGTTTATGGACTTGGTGCTCACACATAGACACAGAACCATGATAGCTGTCTCACAGAATCTTGACTTGAGTAGCCAAAAGCTCAGACTCACCAACTGTTTGAGTTTTATTTGTACTTTGTACATACACTGCAGGGACACATCTCTGATGCCATATAGCTGATGTAGTATAGTAACAGTAGATATATTTTCTTATCGAAAGCATTTGGAAAGGGTGGTGATTTGCATAAGAAATGTCCTCAACAGGCTCAGGTGTTTTAACACTTGATACCCAGCAGGTGGCGCTGTGTGTGTGTATATGTGTGTGTGTGTGTGTGTGTGTGTGTGTGTGAGGGTTATGGAATCTTTAGGAGGTGGAACTTTGCTGGAGTACTGGGACCTGGAGGATGGAATCTGAGAGTTCACTCTCTGTGCTGTGCTTGCATTTGAAGATGTGCATTCTCGGCTTCCCCTTGCGGTCACCATGCCTTCCCACTGGGGTGGACTCATTACACTCTCCAGCCATCTAAGCCCAAATAAACCTTTTTTGTATAAATTGTGCAGACATTTTTTTTTGGACCAAGAAAAATCAGTTCAAAAGAAGGTGTTCACTTTTTAAGGACATTACTACAAAACATGCCAAATTCATTAAGATGATTTTCATATTGAATATTGGCCAGCAAGCAGCCATAACTTGATTAAGGCAGAGAGTTTTCAAAAGAGTCTTCCAGGAAAAAAGTAGAAACCATTGACCATTCTTGAGAAACAAGACTTTAACAAAGACAGTTCAGAGGGTTAAAGTTCTCACCGAGGAAATGTGAATAAGGAAGATGAACCTTCACCCGGCTCTATTCATCTGAAGGCTATTCTTTACTTCTTTCATTCTTTAACCTGACAAAATGAAGGTAGTTTAAAGCCAGGTAAGCAAGGCCATTTCAAATCAAATTGGAAATCGCTCTTACTTACAAAGCCTTTATACCCTTTGAGATGGAATTTGTAAAATAAGTTAGGACATGCAATACATTTCCAGCTGATCTTCCTTTGTCTTCTGTTGAGATCATGAGGGGATATTTCTCATTCATCAAGTAGAAAATGAACCAAATCTACTGACCAAGAATTCTACAGTTTATTAAAAAATTATTCAGAGCTGGTGAGATTGCTTAGTTTAAAAGGGCACCTGTCACCAAGTCTCATGACTTGAGTTCAAGATCGGAGCTCACATGGGAGGAGAGAACCAAATGCTGCAGACTGTCCTCTGTACTCCATATGTGTGCAGTGGCGCCACATAAACAGACACAATGCGAGCTTTAAAAATTATTCAAAGATGATGAATATAAAAATCGGAAGATAATGCTGCCTCATTTCTTTTTCTGTGTGTCACTTTATGCTTTGTCCAATCGATATCCATCTACTAATCTAGGCATATCTGATATTTGTATCTAATCTGTAGATAGATATAAATATTGACTATGAATTCATAGGTGTGGTAAATACCTCCACATCTGACTTCTAATAGCAATTTCTAATCTATTATCCTAGCTAGTCCGTAGAGACATTCAATTAGTTTAGATATCTGATAATAAGATAAATAGTCCAGCAAATATTTGATATATGTTAAAATGCAATTTGTACAAATACATATAAACTAGCAATTTGTCTCAACAGATTGTTTATTTAAAAACAACATTTCACATGCTGCTCATTTTTATGTGTGATTGCACATACCTGAAAAGGTCCAGGTTACTTTTAATTTTGAATCTTTTTCTATCTTAAGTTTGAGGAGAGGGATCTGTTGACATGCATAATTGAAGCAGGGCATGTCTGTTAAAATTGCTCGGCAAAACAAAATTGAAATTCAGTGGGCTAAAAGAATGGCATTCATTTTTATTATGTGAGCATTCTGTCTGAGTTGGAACACGAGGGTCTGGGCCAGGCCTGCTGTACCCATTAAGTGACAGATAAATGGCTGATGATTGCCTGCTGACTGATGCCACACAAAGGTCCCAAGCAGACAGAGGCTGATGCTGGCACTGGCTGCATCTTTCTATGTAGCCACTTGACTCCCTCTGAGCACAACAGCTGCATCCAAAGCGCAAGAGTCTGCAGGTAACAATGCAGAAGGCGCATCAACCTCTTTGCGCTACAACTGATGATTTGACAATCCAGCGTCTAGCACACCCTAATCACTAAGACAGCTGTAGAAGAGCACCCCGTTCCAAAGGTGAAGGGAACAAACAACCCAAAAATACATACTACACTTTTGAGAAAAAAATATAACCACATAATCCTCCATCCTAACTACACCCATCATTTTCAGAGCCCATACTTCCCACCCAAATCACAGATGCTCACTGTCTTACCTGCACTGTGCCATCTGTCTGTCCTGACGGTCATTGGTGGTGGATCCAATTGTCATCCCCACTTCACAGATAAAGAGAGTGAAGCTTGTGGGACTAGTTGCATCTGATCCATGTCCTGCGTGCCTGATAGAAAGTAGAGGGGACAGTGACACTAGGCACAGCACATCAGGGGTGACTTCATTCGGGTCAAACTGAAGAGAAAAGGCTGATTTCTCCTTTTTCTCCTCTTTTGGTTGTTTGAGAGTCGCACACCTGCATATAACGGGTTTCAATCAAACCCAATTCCTCATTCCCTCCCTTCTAGCTCCTCCCAAATGCCCCATCACTTTCCCCTCCCAACTTTGCATCATATTTTTTTTTTTTTTAGTTCAGTGAGTCCACTTAGTGCTGCCTGTATGAGCATGGATGTAGAGCCATCTACTGGAACTTGGGTAGCCTCTCAGGGATGGCATCCCTGAAGAAAACCGACTGTCCTTTTCCCAGGAGCCACCAACTGCCAGTAGCCCCTCAGGTGGGGGGCGGGACTTTGTGTCCACCTCCCCTCTCCATTCTTGGATTTTGCAAGGGTAGAGTTTGTACAGCTCTTGTGCACGCTGTCACAACTTCTGCGAGTTCATATGTGCAGCTGCCTGACTGGATCCAGAAGACAATCTTTCCTTGTATCTCTCACATTCTTTCCAAACCCCTCTCTTTATTGCAAACTGCTTTCTGATTTGTTGCTATGCTATTCAAGGAAAGAACATTGAAACTACGTGCTGGAGCTGCCTGAGAGCTCATGCCCTCATTTCCCATTGGACCTTTGTCCTGACTCAAGCAATAAACCCTGGGCTGAGACAAGCAGCACCTTCATTGACTCTGTGACCACCGAGTCTTCCCCTTCCAGGTTCGGAATAGGCTGGGTTTTCAGGTGCTAAAGTTCAGATGTCTGGAATGAGAGCACATTCTTCTATGCCACACGCCTCTGTGCCCTGAATCCCAAGGGTGTGAAGATTGTAAGATCAGTTTGCACAGTGCTGCGGGACAGGAGAGGACAATTGCTTCCAACTCTCAGGTCGCTTGAGGGAGAGCGACCTTTGTATTAATCATGAATGGCTTAAATTTCTGTTTGCTAAGCTTTGACTTTTGGGACCTTGCTTCTCAGAAAGGGACAGCTCTCCAAGGACAGCTAATGGCTAGAAACATCAAAGGAATGTGCATCTTCTATAGACAGACTAAGACCTTCACCACATCATCACCAACTCCTCCTTGAGGGTGCTCTCACTGGGGCCACTTTGCCTCTGTCCTCCTTGTCACCCTGTGGTCAGTTGTCAGAAAACTGAGAACAGCCCCAATATTAAAAAGCCCACTGAAACTGTTTAACTAGCTCATGGTAACCCTGTAAATGCTATTGCAGGGAGCCAGTACATGCAGCCACCATTACAAGATGGCGCCTGGCTCCTGCAGGGCTTGGAGTAAACAACTCCATATAAGGTCTTAGCCAGAATCACCATCTCGGGCATGCTCAGTGTCCTCAGTGTGCCGGACCTATCAGGGAGCTTGGAGTGGCTGCTGAGACACTTTGTCCAATAGGAGGCCTGCACGTACCCCTAGTCCCTATATAAGCAGCTGCAGCTCAGAGTTCGGGGCCCCTCACCTCCTGCTCTCCCTTCAACCAAGAGGCTCCAATAAAGCGTGATTTAGGAAGAATCCTCGTCTGGTGGCTGTTCTTTCCTGCTGGTCAGGGAGTTCGCCGCATGTTATCACAGATGTAACCCATCCCCCAAAACTACTGTCAACCTTTCCTCCAGCTGCCTCTGATGGACACGGGCACTGCCCACAGGGACTCTGTGTGTGCTGTCTCCACTCCTGACAACCAAGAGTCACAAACTCAATTCAGTGGTACCTGGACTTCTCTCTATATGCTGAAGCAGGGAAGATGGCTGCAGTTTAACCTCCAGTAGCCTACATAACAATAAAGTTAGGTGTGGTAACCTGCCTTGTAATCCCAGGGCGGGGGAGGATGAAATACGAGATTCTCTGGGGCTGCCAGTCAGCCTATCCCTAACAGGTGACATCATGGATACTGAGAGAGCCTATCTCAAGAAACAAGGTCTCCAGTGCCTGAGGTTGTCCTCCACATGCACGCACGTGCGTGAGCATTTGTGTGTGTGCATGCATGCGCACACACACAGAGAGACTGACACACACACAGATATAGACACAGATAGACACACACACACAGAGAAAGAGAGATGGAGACACACACACATAGAGAAAGAAACAGTGAGACAGATAAACATACACACACAGCCAGAAACACACAGAAAGAAAAAGACACACACACACACACAGAGACTGACACCCACAGAGATATAGACACAGATAGACACACACACACAGAGAAAGAGAGATGGAGACACACACACATAGAGAAAGAAACAGTGAGACAGATAAACATACACACACAGCCAGAAACACACAGAAAGAAAAAGACACACACACACACACAGAGACTGACACCCACAGAGATATAGACACAGATAGACACACACACACAGAGAAAGAGAAATGGACACAGACACATAGGGAAAGAAACAGCGAGATAGACAGACAGACACGCACAGAGACAGAAACACACAGAAAACAAAGAGAGACAGACAGACAGACATACACTACTCTAAATAGAAGCCTCAAATTAGATTAAAGCTATAGAATTGGTTACTAATTATCACTAACTATCTGTGATAGGAAATCAAATTACCAAGTACTGAACTGGGGAGCCACTCTACATGATAAAGGTGAGGATCAATGTGTCTCCTCTGTGTTTTGTTCTGCAGATTGGACATCGCAGTGTGACACACTGCTCTATTATTTTTTACCAGCCTTGCTACCAAAATTGATGATATCAGTCTACAGGGTCTCCAGTCCAGCAACAGTTGGGGAGATTCCAGCTTCAGGAAAAGAAAACAGCCTTGAAGCCCAAGATCACAGGAGGATGTTCTAAAGCTTGGAGAAGAACCTCGTCTCCTCTGTTGGGTAGAGAGGGGCTCAAGAGCCTCCAACTACTGTGTGATAGATCCTCAGACAGCTAGAGTAGGTGTCTGGGGGTTTCCAGAGAGAACTGTGGTAAATACGATCCATCCCCTGACCACACACACATACACTCAGCAATATATATATATATATATATATATATATAAACAAAAAGAAAGGAAGGCAGAACTTCCTTTGGTGGACACTCGGCCAACTGTGACAAATTTGTTATGTTTTCTTTATAGAAAACATAAATTAAAATACTGTCAGTCAGAATTAAAACTCAGTTCTGTGTGACCCGTAAGAGAATCATGTTCCTGAAAGACATGATAAATCTAGACTTCTCTGTGAATTCCAGAATGAACAGAAGTATGATTTTTCAAAACCTTTACAACGCTACCAGAACAGAATCCACCCTGCATCCGCCAGCTGGAAAATTATAGGTCTCAAGGCACCTCCCACTCTGCGATGATTGACAGTAACTGCTGTCATTCTGTCTGGTGATGTGGGGTGATGTCTGTTTTGTGTTGATTTTATTGGTTAATAAAGAAACTGCCTTGGCCCTTTGATGGGACAGAAAATTAGGTAGGCAGAGTAAACAGAACAGAATGCTGGGAAGAAGGGAGTGAGGCAATCACCATGCCTCTCCTCTCTGGGCTGACATGATGGAGCCAGCCGCCAGGTCAGAAATGCTGAATCTTTTCCGGTAAGCCACCACCTCATAGTGCTATACAGGTTATTAGAAATGGGTTAATCAAGATGTGAGAATTAGCCGATAAGAGCCTAGAACTAATGGGCCAGATAGTGTTTAAAAGAATACAATTTGTGTGTTGTTATTTTGGGTGTAAAGCTAACCATGCAGGAGCCAGGTAGGACAAAATGCGGGCCTGCAGCCCATCACTACATTTATTTATGTGCATGGATGCTTTGCCTGCATACATCTCTGTGCATTGCTAGAGGAAGCCAGAAAAGGGCATCGGGGTATCAGGGCCCCTAGAACTACAGGTACTGTGCACCTCTAAGCAGGTGAAGACAGTGTATTTCACCTCTCTTCAGCCCCTCTTGACTTTACTTAATGTAGTGAGATCTTTGGCTGGACCCAGAGCTTTCAGACTGAGCTATTTTTGCCCTGGGGTTGGGTGGAAGGGTGTTCCTAATCTCCACTCTCAAGTTTGTGTGGCCTTAAACTAATTGCCACACAACCCATCTCTCTGGCCAACAAATTCTTCAGTTAAGGGAAGGGAATGGTGGGTCTTGTGACGCTTTGTGGCCACTGCAGGAAAGAAGAAACATACAACACTTTGGAAAACATTCCATGCCAGATACTTACTAATCTGCTTGTGAATTATTCATGTGTTGGTCTGATCTTTGTTTAATTTCCTTGATGATGTGAAAATAAAACCTGTCCCCAGAGAAACTCTAAGGAGTTGGCTTGGAAGTCCTTTGTGTTTGTTTAGGGGTCCTCATGATCTTAAATATTTATGAAAATATTAATAAATAAAATTTTTCTTTGCTATTGGCATTCAGTGGCAAGGCGAGAGCCATGTGAAGATCTTCCACTGGCTTTTCCTAAGGCCAAAGAAGCAGGATTTTATTTTTTCTGTCTCCCTGGAATAGGAGACACAACCAAAGTGTAGTAATTGCTGTCAAGTAATTACTTTCTTTACTCTAGGAATCGTTTCCTGATTAGGTTTTCAAGCAAGGCCGCAGGGACCTCCAATCTCACCCCGGCCCATCCTTTCCTAACACTGCTAATGTGTGAGAGTGCTCTACTCCAGAGTAACTGTTGCCTAGACCAGCCACACAGCACAGGTTCCACTGGAGTTCTCAGATAAAACAGGGGCAGGAGGTGACATCTGAATCTCAGGCAATACACACAATTTAGGATCAAGCAAGCATGTCTTACATACTGTATGAGAAATATTTAGTTTTTAAAAATTCTGGAGACTAGAGAGATGCCTAAGCAGTTAGCTAGGAGCACTGGCTGCTTTTCCAGAGGACCTGGGTTCAGTTCCCAGCACCCACACGAGGTAGCCCACAACTGCTTATATGGCTGAGCTTCCAGGGTATCTGATGGCTCTGACCTCTGGTAGCATCTGCTACACAATTAAAAAGAATTATTATAGATCTTAAAAATTAAACCCCCAAATATGAATGATATGCATCATATACATGTATCACAGTGTCACAATGACTAATTATGTGTTATTTTCTTATAAAACAGTCTTTTTAAATTTTACATAGCAATCTCAGCTTCCTCTCCCTTCCCTTCTCCTACTCCTACTCCCCCAGCAATTTCCCCATACTCCACTCCCCAGCCATTCCTCAGTGAGGGTGAGGCCTTCCATGGGGAGTCAACAAAGGTGCTAACAAACCCTCTAAAAGGCTTTGTTTAATCTGGCAACTCCTATCTTCCCTGATTGAGAGAATAAACCTAGAGAACCTGTGTGGTGCTGAAGGGAGCCGTTCAGTGGTGGAATGATGCCCTGAAGAGCACTGTTGGTGTACAAAGTTCCACAATCACCCGGGATTGTATAACAAAGGCCTTTTTGTCTGGGGATAAACTCACAGAAAGGGTAGCGATCTGCATTCCTCTATGAGTGCTGGGAACTGGAACCGAATCTAGCACCCAAGAAACCCAGGCACGCTTTTTGTCTGCATTTATATGAGACCATTTAAATGAGACCACGCCCAAAGTGGGCTGATATCTTAAAGGCTATTGGCTGAAGGAGGTCCCACAGCAGCATTAGGTACAGGACAATTGAGTAACTCAATCCCCAGCTGCTTAGAGGGTTAATGACCATGGGGAGGTGGGGCAGAGTGGTGGAGAACCCCAAGTCACTACACAACATCCATCTTTCCTACATTTCCCCAGGATACTCTACCTCACCACATCCATGTGCTAAAACAGAAGACAGCCCGGCAGAGCCTATATTTATGCTTGATTTGCAAAGAGGCCTTCAGTGTGAAGAATAATGCTCTCTTGTTTCCACCTCCAAGGTCAGCCATATTTGTGGACTAGAGGCAAGGACTGCCTGTAAATTTATGTGTAGCTCATTTAGAAAAACTTCACTGAAAGTCTAGACTTCTGCTTCCCGAGGCCAACTTCTTTCTACTTTCTTATGTGGCTGAATTTTGTCATAAGCTACATGGATGTTTTATTTCTATCCCCAGATTCTCTACACATAAGGAAATAACTGGGCAAGCTTTTCACCTCAAACAAATTTAAGAAACTTTCTTAGACAGACTGGTTTGCATGTAGGTTGGAGGATGGAGAAGGGTCTGGTCCAAGGGAGGTCCCATTGGAAACTGACTCCTCCCTTTGGGGGCTCCGTGAACTAGGACTCAGTTGTCTTCCTCAGCTTCATCTTCTCCACGGTGGCAGCAATGTGGCCATAATGCACCTGTGTTAGCACTTCAGGAAGGTGACAGGTCACACTGGGCTCTCTGCATGGTGTCATGACTAACCTGCCCGCCAAAGTCCTTTAGTGCTGATGGTTTGTAAAGAAAATGAGCCTACTGGTAAGTAGGCTGCTCACTCTGAATTCCTCCCTCCTCCAAAGTGAACCACACGGCAGATTCTGTCTACCCATCTCCTTAGGCGGCTCTCAGCTACTTACACTTATCTTAAACATCCGTATGATCAGGCTTAAGGCAAAAGGAACCCTTTTCTGATATATTTCTCTGCTCACTACACAGAAACCATTTTTTTCATCTGACAGGTGATGTCATCAGTCATGAAACATCCTTTATTCTCATCAACATAGGCAACATTCCTGTCCCTAAAGCCACCATAATCAGGGAGATGACAACACAGACACCACCAGAACGCTTGGCTCGTCATTGATATCAAGGAGCTGCACATAGGTGATTTAATGAGCCTGAACACAGGTAAAAATCAGCCCCTCTAGCTAGGCAAAGGGTGTGTGATGTGCGGAAATCTGAGTATGTAATTGGCCAGGACATTTATTTCCACAAAAACTTGATAAAAATCTAGTATTGTTGTTAGAAGGAATGAATGGTGGATGACTGACCCGAGTAGCCAAACAATAGGAAGTGTTGTCTACTTTGACCTCTGTTCCACGCTTCTTGTAAAGCTGTTGTTCCATCTTCAGAATGGCCTCCTGACTCCTGACATGTTCACCGACACAAATGTGACTCGTGTGTCACCAATAATACACAGCATTTCTTCATCTATAGAATTCACTGATCAGTTCACTGAGGATCTGTCTCTGTATGTGGTGCTGTACTCGCCTTGGCCCTGCTCACGAGAAAGCAGACAAATACCAGACATACAAATGAGCACGACACGTGGCTGGTTTCAGAAACTCCGAGTTGAGGATGGTTCAGTGCAAAACAAGAGGCAGGCATGGAAGCTGCCGAGGACCTTGTCTAGTCTTACAGAATCCTCAGAGTCCATTCTGACAGACAGAACATGGTACAAGTCACAAAGAAATTCTTCTGAGGAATTCTGTCATTATCTGGATTGCAATTTCTTTAGGGAGTCATTTGTAATTAGAAAAGAAATACATAGAAAATAAAAATCTGTAGATACGTATAAAAATCTGTAGATATGTATCAAAACTTTTTGTGATATAATCCAACCGCTAAATAGTAAGGCACATTTTGGACAAGATTTTAATCTGAAAACACGTTCTTTAAAATAATTGCATTATATTTATTTGTGTGTGTGTGTGTGCATACACACATGTGTCATGGTGTGCATAGGGACGTCAGAAGACAATGTGAGAAGTTGGCTCTCATCTTCCATCTTGTTGAGTTCATGGAAGGAACTTAATTCCTCAGACTTATTGGCAAGCGCTGAGCCCTCCCAACAGACCTGGAAACACATTATTGGTTTCATTCTCTCTTAATATGTGCAGCCAGTCTGGGAAATTGAGAACGTGCTAGACTATATAGATACACACTCTCACATTCAGGGCATGGGATGACTCCTTATTTTGAATTTGAATATAAAGACTAGAAGGACTTGTATAGTGGGATACTGGACCACTTGAAAGAATTTTCAAAAAAAAATACTTTAGTTGCTAAAATTGGGTAAACTGGTCTCTGGTCACTTAGACAAGCCATAAACTCCTAGAGCAAACTGGCCTCAGGCCATCAAAAGCAGTTCTGTATATGAAACACTGTTGTTTGTGACAGAGTGAAAGAGAGGGGGCAGAAGGATGAGTGGCCACTTCTTTTCACATCACTTTGACCAAAACAGGTGAGTGGGATTTGGAGTGGGTGGTGTCATGTCAATCCAGGCATGATTTTCTCTGAGGATCAACACGCTTCAGTGGAAACACCCCAGAGCGTGTGCAGACTGGACTTGACTCTGCACCTTTTGGAAGGAACATTTGCCAAGATATATGCACTAGAGCTTCTCTGATAAAGTTAGACGGAAAGAGACAAGACCCTGACTCTCTTTCCGGTGACCCCAGATCTTAACATTCTATGCAGCTTCAACTGGCACATAAGTGCCACTGGCCATGTGCCTTATAAAGGCACCGAACCCACCCCCAAAGCAGTAGTCCCCAAAGACTGTAGCCACGAAGAAAGGGTTTCCATAGAGCTTGGATTAGAGAGAGAAGCTGATCCTCCTGTTGTTCTTTGTGTGCCTTTGAGATGGCAACAAGAACAAACTTACCGCAAGCACATGCCATGGACGTGACAAAGGAAGAAGGTGATGGCCATTTCTCTTCAGAACAGGCATCCCCCCTACTCTTTGGAGTTCATGCAGTTGCGACCTCAAGATCTCTTTTGGGCCATTGCCTAACACTGAACCACCTCCAGGAAGCCGCCATAGCTGTAGCTGGTGAACCAGACCTGATATTCCTTCCTCAAATTTCAGAGGAAACAATACCATGTGGAGTGGGCTCCACTGTGCTGGGTCGGGGTGGGAATGGGGGAAGAATGGCTCATTTGTCCTGGGGTTGTGGCATGGAGAGAATTGTGTCTCACTCTCTGGGTTTTCAGAAGTGATGCTGGCTCTCCCAATAGCCTTGTTTTCACAGTTTGGAAACTAAATGCAGTCAAAGGTTAAATTGTTCTGACTTTCAGCTCAACCCTCACCAACTCTACATTGTAATCAGTCATTTTCTTTTCTATTTTAATCTTATATTTATAGTGATTCTTAAGCCCATGGGTCAGTGGTACACTGTAAACCTTAGCAGGAAATATTGGGCTTGAAATGTACAGGTTTACACCTATGACTATCAATAAAATCTTACACATGTAGGAGTCTCTAATTCTTAAAAAATATAGTGTATTCTCTTGGTGTTGATTTTTTTGGGGGGGGGAGACCAGTGGTGTGTTATTTAGATTATTTCTTAATCTATGGATTCTTAACACTGGTTCCTCGTGTCTGAAATGTACCATTCATGGTTTTGCGTGTGGTTCACACACACACACAGAGTTATGATTATATGTGTGTAGTACTTGTGTCTTCCTCCACTCCTCTTCCCATTATGTCTTGAAACAGGATCTCCCACTGAACCTGGTACTCACTGTTTAGTAAGGGTGACTAGCAAGCTCGTGAGATCTGCTTGTCTCTGAGTCTCCCAGGCTGGGATTAACAGATGGGCATTGTGGTCTTTGAGGTTTTGCATGGTCATCACTGGAACTCAAACTCAGCTCTTTGTCCTTGTGTGGCAAGCATTCTGCCTGCTGAGCTATCCCCCAGCCTTGCACCTTCAATTTTAAATTCCCAGAAAGTATTTCAAATTCCACCCTTCTTTTATCAGAGAAAGCAGAAGTAATAAGAAAACTCTGAGCTCATGAAATCAAAGATGGAATCCCAATAATACTGAATTCTGCAATGACGTCAACAAATTGTTGAGCACAGATGCCCTTTGTTGGTGGACCTCCCATCAAGCTGCCAGCAAACATTTAAACTCTTTCCTTTTCATGTAAATCTGTGATCATGACCAGTAGGTCACGTGTGACAACCTCTGGGAATCTGCTCACCCCTTTCGGTTTCTGTGTGACCCTTCCAGAGGTCATCCAGCTGCCGCAGGCAAACAATGGAGTTGTCGATCCCAATCACTTCTTCACGGCATTCGCCTCTCAACCCCTTTCCTGATTAGAGAAAGACACACTCATTCCATGCCCACACATCGGATATAAGGTTTTCTGGGCAGACTGGCATTTTAACACCCTCTCTGTGTCAGCGTGTGGACACATGTCTAAAAAACCTATCTGATTTAATTCCTATAAAGTTTCCAAATCTTATTAAGTCCTTATGCACTCATGAAGAAAGAGAAAATTAACCAAAAAATGTTCCTGCTGAGAGCCTCCGTGTCACTGGGAGGCATGCCATACCCCACTCTGCCTGTCACTGTGCTGCAAGAGGCACACAAGGCTTTGACAGATAATGACTGTTTGCTTTGGGGGCGAATTTGTAGGCTGAGTAGAATTTGTCAGAATTTACAAGTGGATGCTGAGTGAATCTGCAAAAAATGAATAAAAACTGGTTTGTATTTTGACAAATTACAAAAAACTCTATTGTTTCATGATGTCTGTGGATTGATTAAAGTCTTCATAAAAACAAAGATAATTTGAAACTTTAAGAAACTTCCCACAAGAGGAATGAGGTTTGTTGTGATTTTTAAAAAGATTCACTTTTATTATTTTTAATTATGTTCGTGTGTGTGTGTGTGTGTGAAGTGCACGTAGTTAATGAGCACAGAATACAAACCAGTTTTTATTCATTTTTTGCAGATTCACTCAGCATCCACTTGTAAATTCTGACAAATTCTACTCAGCCTACAAATTCGCCCCCAAAGCAAACAGTCATTATCTGTCAAAGCCTTCTGCCTATGGAGGCCAGAAGAGGGCACTAGATCCTTCAGAACTGAAGTGACAGGCAGCTGAAGTGGGTTCTGGGAACCAAGGTCAACATAAGAACTTAAGTTTAGATCACTAGAACCCACATAAAGCTGCACCCACATAAAGCTGCATGCAGCTCGTTGGGCCTTCAGTCCACTGATGCTATGGAAAGATGTGAGGAGACAAAAGAATGCAAATCTGTAGGGTTAAACAAGAGATGCTATCTCAGATAAGAGGGGAAGATGAGGGCTGAAGCAACCTGCCCCCCCCCCACACACCACACACTCACACACAGGCTTTAAAAAGTAGAGACAAGAATGCTCATCTCTGTCTTCAGAGACTTGTGGATCTTCTCCTAAACTCCCCTGCTGATCACTATAACCAAATTTTCCATGACCTGGACATGGGTGTTTTGAGATATAGGAGGACGATCCTGGGGCAGTTGAGATGGCTCATCACCCTCGACACTACCAGAAGATAGACAAGAGCATCACTTGACCAAGAAATTCATCTTCATTTCACCAAGTCAATGACAATTCCACGTGTGTGTAATGGAGAAGCAGGCACCCCTCCTATTTCTTGGCACAAGGGCTCTTATTCTCTTCCCCCCCCCCGTTGTTCTGCGAATCAAGGATCCTTCACAAATATGACTACTGCTCATGCATAAGTATCCACATGCAGCATCACTCCTCATAATCCAGAGGAGCCTGTGAATTGAGAAAGATTTCAGTTCCAGATCCTCGAATGGCCTTTGTGCCTTCCAGATGGTGTTTCCCCCAGCCCCTAAGACAAGCAAAACCCCATGGGCATGGTGTGATGAATCGTACTCACCCACGATGAGCAGATTTAATAAAACATGAGGAACTTTTTACCAAAGGTGACTACACTGTGAATCAAATGGGAACTGGCAGCCTGACATTTCACAGATCGCAAATAAAGAATAATAGGCTCCTCTTTGCTAATCTACATGGTAGGCGATGAGAAAGAGAAGACATAGGATGAGTTTCTGTAAATGATCTAATACTGTAATCTAATGCAATTTACTGAGTCAGTTCTGTGTTTTAGACATTGTGATGGATCATTTGGTTTTAGAGGTAAATGAAGCAATGAGTCTGACTCTCTTCATAGAGAGACAGACAGACACATAGATACATAGATATTTGATAGGTAGCAATAGACAAATGTTAGATAGGTAGATGATAGGAATAGGTAGATACACAGAAATAGATGAATTGTAGATACTGCATAGAATATAGATAGATGAGATAGGTAGATAAAGATAATGGATTGTTGACAAACAGTTGATGATAGATTATAAAATATAGGTGGATAGAATAGATAGATGATGGATGGAGAGTTAGATGAGCAGATAAATATAAAATGGAGGATAGATAAATGATAGACAGGTGATAGGAAGGTAGATAATAGATTATTTGGATAGGTAGTTGATAACAGATAGATAATTGGTAAGTGGATAGATGATCAGTAGACAGACGGCTGATAAATTGCAGATTAACAACTGGTATACAGATGGGAGTAGACACATACAGCCTAGTAATAATTGTACATTTGCTTTGATATATACATATGTGGGTATCAATAGAAAATAATGTGACATAAAATTATCCAGCCATCATTTTGTATGCATTTTTCTTTTTCTTTCTAGATTTCTTGTTTTTAGTGAGCTATACATTTTTCCACTTCCCTTCCTTTTTGTGTGCATTTTATTATATTTATTTACAAAGCTCTGCAACCACCGGCTTTGTATATTTTTAAGGTCTTTCCACTTCCACCTTCCCAAGCACTCCTAATTACCCTCTCTTCCCAGTCCCTACCAACCACTAGTTTACTTTCTGTCACTGTGTGCTTATTTATTTCATTTATTTCCACATAATGCATGACACACGACCACCTGTGCATTGATTCATTTTTTGGCATAATATCTATTAGTTTAACCCATACATGTGAACAAAATGTACAACATGACATTCATTAAAATTTTAGTGACACCAGCCATCAGGTAGACATGCTCCAAACACCCATCAGCCAGTGAATGGGAATATTCACTGAAGTATGTCAGAACACCAAAATATTATTTAAATCACAGCATTTAGATGAGAGACTAATATGTAAGAGATAACTCCGATAGATTTGAATGGTGACTACAGTAAGAAACAGGGTCCATGGGAGGCTGAAGAATAATTCTAGTCACATCCTAGGTTGCCAGACAGTTGATGTGTTTGTCAATTATTTGAGGACAGAAAAAAAAAAGCTGAGGGCTGATTTCTCTTCTATGGTGCCTGGATGTTATGCCTTCATTTTCTTTTACTGTTGGAATAATTTGGTTTTATTTCTCAAGTAACAGGTACACATTCAATCAAGAATGCTATCCCTGCTTCAGAATGTTTTTTATATACTTCAAATCTTGAATCATTTGCAGTACAGGAAAATTATTGAAAAGGCTGTTATAACAATATGGATTGCCAAATCTGCTTTTAAATGATGTATAATTTACACCTCTGCTAATCCTAACATAGGGAAACTGCTAACACCTCTCTCTCTCTCTCTCTCTTTTACACACCCACACACACCACAAATACACACTACCACATAGAAAAGACATTTCACCAAAAATGAAACAAAGAGTGGGTACAAAATGGGCATATAGTATTCACCAAGATCCTTAATATTTTATGTATTTGAGCTATGCTGAATTTTTTGAAGATAGGGTATCACGCTCTAGCCAGGTGATCCTGGAACTCAGAGATCTGCCTGCCTCTGCCTCCCGAGTCCTAGGATAACAGGCATACATGAGCACAATGACCTTTTTAGGCATTTTAAGTTCATGAATTTGTATCAAATATTGTAATAATAAAATTCTAGTCATTTATTGTAGACAATATTCATAAAATCTCAAATGACACAAAAGAGGTATGCTTCAGCCACAGCTGACAATTGTAAAACATTATTTTTGAGTAATGTTCTTCCTCAAAATGTATGTGTTTGAAAAAAGGTCAAAAAACTTAAATCAAAAATTTCCATTGTGATTTTCTGAGGACTTGATGGTTTGATAATTTTTATTATTTCCTTGGAGACTCTCTGTATTTTACAGATTTCCTAGGATGTAATTGTTCTACTTGGGTTTCTGTTGCTGTAAGAAACAGCATCGCCAGCAGCCACTTGGGGGAAAGGGTTTATATGGCTTACACATCCTGATCACTGTCCATCACTGTCTTCAGGTGGCTAAAAGTGGAGTCAGGTGTGACAAACCACTGATCTGTTTCCAGTGTTCTCAATACAATACTTTAAAATTCGAAATTCCCAGCAATTCATGTGGCCACTTCAAATAACGTGCCCTTCTCTAGCGTGTTGTGCCGGTGACTGTAACTCCAATGACTGCCTCATTATGGTGGAGCAGAGACCCTTCCTGAGGATACCCCGGCCCTCCCCACCCTCCTGCCTGGACCCAATGTTGGCCATTGTGAGCCATTGGGAAGAGGGGTCATGTGAAGACTGATGCGTTGGTGAACTAGTGAAACTCTTATCCTTAGACAACGCCACCACGTGTCTTTGAGCTTGTCTCTGCATGGGAGAGATGAATAGACTTCCATTACAGTAACACCCAGTGTGCCAGCTAGTATCTATATTTCTCACACAGAAGACATTTGCTGTTTATATATAATTAACAAAGAATTGCTTTATGCATGTGCCCTGTATCAGGTTTTGGCTTTCTCTCCCATCAGGTTGCTGTGCCTGGACAATCCCTGTGATTGAGCTTGGATATTAGTGTCACTGAAGGTTCACTGCCCTTCACTTGTTCTAACATCATCCAGACACGCTGTCCAGGAACGACAGTTCCTCCACTAATTTGCTCCCCATATGACTGGTGTCTAGTTGCAGGCATGCTCCTGCCCTAACCCACTGGCATTCTATTTGCCCACAGCTGTAGATACTCTCTCTCCTAGGTGGGCTCAGTGAAGAGATTGCCCCTAGGTAAGAACCAGGTATTCTTGCTGCTCTCCCAGAGTGAAACTGTTTTCCAACCAATAATTTAATAGGGAGGGTGGGTGCTGTTATAACGTATGTGGGTTCCATCACATGGACCCTAAAATGAAAACAACCTATCAGATATAAGTAAGATGAAGAAACTGGGATCCCAAGAGATAGACAAGCCGCTTCCCAGACTGGGACAAGAACTGGGACAAGAAACTGGTGTTGTCCTGAACCTTCAGGCACCAGAGGAAATGAGATTCCTGTCCTCTCCTGTCCTCTCTTGCTGTCTTATCTCCTCCTCCACTATATTATTTAAATTACTGCTTGGCCCAATAGCTCTAGCTTCTTATTGGCTAACTCTTACATCTTAATTTAACCCATTTCCTTTATTCTGTGCATCACCTCGAGGTTGTGACCTGCCAGCAAAATTTCAACTCCCTGACTCCGCCTTCCCCCTCCCATGCTATAGGCCAAGCCAGTTCTTTATTCATTAACCAATAAAAGCAACACACCGACAGAAGAACCTCCCCTCACTCTCCTCTACTTTCCTCTTGCCTCCTCCCTTCCTCCTTCTTTCACCTCTTCCTCCCCAGTGGCCATTCCTCCTCCCTCTCTTCCCTCCTCTCCTCTCCCCTTCTTTCCCCCTCTTTCCCCCTCTCTCTTCCTTTTTCTCCCACGTGCCAACCTTTTTCATCCTCTTCTTTTAAGTTAAAACAAGACTAAAACTTCCCCTGCTCTATTCATCTGCAGAGAGCCTTGATTTAAGAATACAACCAGTAACAACAGTAGGGTATCACATTGTGTTGATTTCTCACTCCCAGAAGTGAAACAAACAAACAAACCAAACCTACCTGCATGCTGTCTGTGAATGGGATGGGTCATGGCTCTGCACCATGTGTTTCTGCAGCCCTGGAGATAAAGCAGGGGATGTGGAGAGCATTGGCTGGGACTCCACAAGGTCACTGAACTCTACTGTCATGGCCTCGGCTGCCTTCAGCGTTGCCTGGTGAGTCCAAAGAGGAAAGAAAAGGACTATGTCCAACACAGCCAGGTTTTCAGAGCCTAGATTAATAAAATGTCCTATGCCCAAAGACCACATTGTAGTTTGTTTTAAAAAGTGAGACAGAGTTATAATAAAACCGATTGAAAGATGGAGTTAACATGTCAGAAAAGCACACTCGTAATAGATGGAGAGCTTCCTAATAAGCTTCGAAACTCAGAAACTGAAGGCCAAAAGGTGGGTGCAGTTTCTCATTAAGAAATATTTCATTTTCTGGCACGGTGGGCCAGACAGGTGCCAGAGAGAAACGTATGAGGGTTGAAAGGGGCTTTGCAAGGGACCATCCAGACCCTTCAAAGGGAATGGAGCCTATGTGCTGTCATGGACTTCATCGTCAGGACTTGGGTCCCACAGGTGGTACAGGACTGTGGCTCTCACTGGCGCGACATGTCATTGCTAATTATGGGCTGCAGACTGAGTCTCCCCGAATTTCATAACAAACATAATCCTTTGTGACACACACATCACATAGGAATGGAGAAAAGGCACCAAAATCCTCCACTTATTTTCCTGTCTATTGAGTTTCTGTCCAAAACCAAGAAACAAACAAAAACCATTTCATAAACCCCAACTGCATACAGCTCTGAGAACCAGTGAATACATATTGGACAGTCGGGAAAAAAAAAAGCAATTAAAATGGAGAAAATGGACAAATCTGTAGGGATTTTTTTCACGGTCCCTGAGATTATAGAGTAATCTCACTGTGAATATAGAGTAAAACTCAATTTAAAAGTCAGATAAAGGACAACCGTGAGGCTAGTGATCTGTGGCTGTTTTCCAGGTGTGTGTCTATGTGTTGGGGGTCCCTTCCCTCCTTGTTTTTCTCCCAAGAGTTTTCCTGCATTGTGAAGAAGGATGCCACAGCAGGTTTTTATGCTAATTCTGCTTGTTTACAAATATACCTGGGAGTATCACATCAGGCACACTGCTGCCCTTCAACAGGGATGCAGGAGTGAGCATCCCGTACACTACAATAAAGGCTGTGCTCCACTCCTGGCCTGGTCCTATTGTCTCTGCTTCGGATGCAGAGAGATACTGTGAGAGGAGAGTTGGGAGACTCAGCACAGCCCTGGTAGCTTGCTCTATCTGCATCTTGCTTTTCCTATCACAGATACACCCAGCTTCCACCACAGTGAAGGCTGTTCATAAAGAGGACCCCAGAATCCTTGCCGCTGGCCCTGGTAGCTAGTGGAAGATGTGGTGAGTTCACTGGTTGTATCCTGGCAGGGGTGAGGCTTCTGCATCCTAGAATCATGGCAATTGCGATCAATGCTTTCATAAATATGTGCATGCTTGTGCCTCTGATATACTGGCTTCATTTTCCTGGGCACAGAACCAAGGGTGGATCATATGCTGTACCTATTTTTAGTGTAGTTATAAAATTGTATCTCTAAATTTGAAAATCTTTGGTGAGTTTTACACCCTGTAATGCAATGCTTCAGCCCGATGATTTATAATGTTTCAACAATGAGAGGGGGAGGCGAACAGTTTTGTGTTTGTAATAACTTCAGGAATTATTTTATGGATGCGTTATAGTATACATCTTATCTATAGGCATTTTAACATCTAGTTGTTCATGATATATCTTAGTACCTCACGTGTGTGTGTGTGTCTAATCTATGCAGTGACACAGAAGCTGTGTGTGTGTGTGTGTGTGTGTGTGTGTGTGTGTGCCAGATCCCCTAGAACTGGAGTTACAGATGGCTGTGAGTCACCATGTGGGTGCTAGGCATCTAACCCAGGTCCTCTGCAAGAGCAGCCAGTGGTCTTAACTGTGAAGTCATTCTTTCCGCCTTTACTTGTAACTCGCCTTGACTTGCAAGACTTCTAAGTTTGCCTTTTAAATTACTTCTTGACAATTGAGAGAAAAGGGGGAAGCAGTCTATAAATCAGGAAGCAATTCCTCTGAATAGACTTTATTCGATGCCACTGCTTTCTGAGTTCCTCGGTCCTCTTCAGGGAAGGATGGGTGTATTCTTTATCTATTTTCTTAGTGGTGGTGGGGTTAACCTCCAGGCTTAATTCCTAAAAATTCTGTTTTCAGTGAAGAGCTGCCGACTGAGCTGCCTGTTCCAGACTTCTAATGTCCGCTGACCCCACAGGTGAGAGGCTATGCCCTACAGATCCAAGAATTATGTCGACGCCTATGCACACCAGAGAGCTGACTACAGACTTCGACCATGGCCTTTTCCACAGCAGAGGGTGCAGAGGGTAAAAGCATCACTCCATTCCAGTTTCCTCCTGCTCACATCTACCAGCTGTCATGTGCATGAGTTACACTTCCTCTTGCTGTGACAAAATACCTAGCAAAAGCAACTAAAGGGATGAAGCATTTACTTGACTCACACTTGAGAGGGGTACAGTCTATTGCGGTGGAGGAAAGCACAGCGGTAAGAGTGTGAGAAAGCTGGTCACATGGCATCCACAGTCGGGAAGCAGAGATAGATGAACGCGGGTGCTCAGCTCACGTCCCTCTTTTTATTCAGTTCTGGCCCCCACTCCTGTTTAGGCTAAGGCTTCTCATCTCTTCTCAGTTAAGCTGGTCTAGAAATGACCATATAGACACGTCCAGGTTTGTACCTGGGTGAGTCTATCTTCTGCCAAGTTGAGAATCAGTATTAAATCAGACTCTGTGTAGATCCGACCGTAAGGCTGGAGCCATGCAGACTCTGCCCTTGGGGAGGATGTGCTCGAGTGACAAAAGCAGGAGGGAAAGGAGGAAAGATGCTGTTCTCTTTACCGTAGGGTGGGGCAAGGGGTTCTGGGACAGTAGGAGATGGTCACAGTATGTTCGCACCCACAGGAAATGAACCAGTTGCTTCAGACACATCTATGTACCTCAGCTCATCACAGCAATATTTAAATTGTGGGAGGATCCAAGTCCCTTGAAACTTACCTTTCCCCCATTCACTGCCCCAGCTGGTAAAAATATGGTGTTTTTAAAAATGGTTTTATTTTATGTGTGTGTATGATTGTCTGCATATAAGTGTGTGCATCATATACATTCAGTGCTCAAGGAGTGCAAAAGAGGGGCTGGGAATCAAACCTGGATCCTCTGCAAGAGCAGCCAATGCCCATAACCACTGATCCATCAGTCCAGTCCTAATCCAGTGGATTTTAAAATAAACCTTAGGACATTAGCCTCCCTAGTCTAGAATGCAATTCCTGGCTTCAAATTCTGTTTCGTAGCAAAAAAAAAAAAAAATAGATGAAGTATCTCAAGGAGGAGGAGGCATCGGAAAGAGCATCGAAGAGAGATTTTGCAAGTGAGGTGAGGTATGGAGAGGCAAAGGTCCTCTGCACCTGCTGCAGTTGATAACTGCATCTGAGGTCATTGGGGATGACAGAGGCAAGCAGTGGCAAAAAGTGTTGGTGACAAGACCCTGTTAAATACAGAAAGTTCTCCCCGGGGAGGGGGAGACAGAGACTGTAGCATAAAAGGATCTGTTCCTATGCCCTTAAAATTGATGAATGCTGGAAGAGAAACTAAAAGGACTTAAAAAAACAAATAAGCAAACAAAGCAAAAGCAACAGCAATAACAAAACCGAAAAAACCTTACCACCCAAAATTCTTACAGAATTTTGTTTCTTTCCTGGAATGGATCTCATCCTTAATTCTTCCCCAAATGACAAGGCAATAAGAAACTAGTTAAAACAAAATAACACGCACACACACACACACACACACACACACACACACACACACACACACCACTTAGCCTTAAACCCCTTAAAAGATGCACAAACCCTATTAGAATGAAGCTATGAAGCTGAACTAAAGACATTGAAAGAAAGCCTAAATTGACAGCAGAACATGCTGAACCTCAGGATGGGCAGATCAATATAGAAAAGAGAGAAACCATGCCAAATCTTTTTCATAATGCCAGACCTGTGGCAAGGTGGACCCAGACTCCAGCACGGTTCTGAGGAAGCAGTTATTGCCTTGAAGATTGTCTAAGCTGAATTCTAAATCATATGGAATTTCTGTGATTTCCAAAGCCATCTGATGCCCATAGTGAACTGAGAAATTATCCAATCCTCAAGAGAAAGTGTGAAGAAAACACCTAAGGCTCATTAACACTTTCATTAGAATTTGATACACAGTAAATACTCTATTTCAAGTTAGCAATAAAGAAACACACACACACACACACATGGGAGAGAGAATAAATCAATAAACACCCAAGTTTACAACCTATTTAAAGCTAAGTTTTTTTTTAAGTGCCAAATGTTGGGGCTGGAGAGATAAAGAGATCGTTCTGTGGTTAAGAGTGCCAGTTGCTCTTGCAGAGGACCTGGGTTAGATTTCTAGCACCTGCACTGTAGCTCAGAACTGTCTCTAACTCCAGTTCAAGGAGATGCCAGGCCCTCTTCTGATCTCTGTGGGTACCGAATGTATACGGTGCCCATACAGCCATGCTGGCATATACACATAAAATAAAAGTAAATGCAATACTAAAAGTAGCAAATATTTATTTTGTGCTGTACTCTGATATCAACTTATATAAAACTAAAGATGTGCTTCCCTCCCCAGACTCATTATGATAAAACAACTTTGTAAATACAAATTGTGGTTCTAAGAATCACTACTTTCTTTAGTGTTTTCTAGGAACGCCTTACAGAAGGGAAACTTAGGGGCTGGAGTCTCTCTGGCACATGTACAGTAGATTCTCTCATTTCATGGTTTTCCTACATTCAAAACCCTGCCATTTCTGAAGCAAGCTGTGCCTTCTCCTGAGGTGACAGAGGTGAGGACAAAGCACACATGGGTTGGAAAAAGAAATTATTAGGAGGGGGTTGGAGAGATGGCTCAGAGGTTAAGAGCACTGACTGCTCTTCCAGAGGTCCTGAGTTCAATACCCAGCAACCACATGGTGGCTCACAGCCATCTGTAATGAGATCTTCTGGCCAGGAAGCATACAGACAAACAGAACACTATATACATAATAAATAAATAAATCTAAAAAAAAAAGAAATTATTAGGAGTAAACAAAATTACGCAAATTATTAGAGTATTGTAAATCTCATTGTAGTAAGCATAAAAATAAAGGATTGCTCTTTTCCTGACATATGGACATGGTTCTTCCATCTTAAAGGCAAATTAATAAACCATAAAGAACTACTTGCCAATTTGAGTACATGTAAATTTAAAATGTGTTTATTAAACTGCATCTTAAATAAACCAAAAGACAAATGAAAACTGAGGGAAAGCTTATAATACAGATGGAAGAGCATCAGTCTCTTTCTTCTATAACAAAGATTTAATTTCTTATTTTTTGCTGTTTTTATTGCACTGTACATTTTTCTCCACTCTCCTCCTTTCCTTCCACTTCCCTGTTACCCTCTCCCATGACCCCCAAATTCCAGTTTATTCAGGAGATCTTGTCTTTTTCTCCTTCCTATGAAGGTCCATGGATGTCTCTCTTAGAGTCCTCTTTGTTGGCACATGTTATTGAGATGGACATCTGCACAATGCCAGTGTTTGACTGAGGGAGTGTTGTGTGGCACTGTCCCTGGGGAGACATAAACAAATGTCTTACTCAGCTTAGATAGGGCCCTGACAACAGACCACAGGAGGTACCACCAAAGTCCAGCTTGGTGAACCAATGAGTGTTCCTGGGGTTCTTTACAAGAGTATGGGCGAGGGATTACTTAAAGTAGTATAAATGACTCAAAGACAGTTGTCATCACAGTCCACTCCAGCATGGGTGACAGCTCACAAAAGCTGGAAACCTGGAGCTCACTGCAGCTCAACAGGTTCGAGAGTATCCTTTCCTAGTGCCTCAGCTGGTCTCCGACTTGACTTTCCAGGCATCTCATCTGATAAGAGTGTTTCTCAGCTTCCTCACTGCTTATCTGGGGCAGGGAGCTAGGGAATCTTGTCAGTTTCAGGAACTTCCTGAACCCTTTGAATTGTTCACTTACTGAGTCTGAGGAGCCTCCTTGCAAGTGAGAATGTCCCACCTCCCATTAGAACATCTTGTAGCTTATCATACTTTTTTCAAGGTGTGAAAAAATGCATAAAGTCCCACTCAATAATTCCAAAAATTATATTCTACGTTTCCAGAGTTCTTAGCAGTCTTACTATATCTAGAATATAAGCCGCATCAAGCTTTTATCTCTCTTCAACTCTAGACTAGCACTGAGCACGCAAATGCTTAATGGGTATCTGCTGAACTGATCCTGAATGGCTTGAAAAAAGGGAGGGGGCGATGGAATTACTTTTCCCTAAAAATTCAAAGAGTGACTATTTTTTTTTTTTTTTAGAGTGACTATGTTTTGCCTAAGAGTCTGGAAGCAAATTAAAGTGTCAAGTCTGATTATAAAATGAACTCCCAAATTAGGGGGAATTCCCATGCCATAGCCACTTCTTTTCGGAATCTTTTCCCCACCCACAGAACATAAACCCCCCCACGCTGAGGACTTTTGGTTCTACCTTGCCACAGGGGTAAAAAAGGGACGCGAGACAGAGCTGAAGACCCATCAGCAATCCCACGGAAATAAATAGGAATGGAACAGACCAGCCCATCTGTCCCTGTGATCAGCGATCGTCTCTCCTGCTATTTTAGCGGTTAATTTCCCAGCTCAGCTGCACGGTGCCTCTTCTGGGGAAAACAGATGACAATTCGCTTTGCGAAGAGAATCCATTGTTCCCCGAAATGCGATGCTGAAAGCCGAAATTTCCTTCACTGTCTGTGAACGAATCTTTCAAACAAAAGCATTAAAATAAATAGACTGGGTTTCAAGTAACTTTAGTGCTTAAATACATCTCCCTCTCTTTCCGCACCATCCACAGAGGTGTCTTTATAAGTCGGATGGTAAGATTGCTCCTGTAAGCAAACTCCAGCCATTCCAGGGAGGCTACCGGAATAGACCTCTGCACAGCCTAGCTTCCTTTTATGCACCTCGTGGGCAGATACGAAAAGCTCATTTCTCTCCTTTATAACCTTAGCTCAGCCCGGGATTTTCCAACAATTAAGAAGGCAGTTACACTGGGCTGGTGATGCATGCACCGTGGTGGAGACTCGAGGATCAAAAGTTCAAGGACAACCTCAGCTAAAAATGCAGCTGCTTTTATGTTGTCTCTCCTCCTTGCCAGTGACCATCACCCATACTCCTGTTGCTAACACCGGGTAAAAACTCATTGACCCTTCAAGATGGACTTTGGTGCAATCATTAGTTTCTTCTGCTGGGGGTTCACTCTCTGTGGTGAATAGGTGTGTGTGTGTGTGTGTGTGTGTGTGTGTGTGTGTGTGTGTGTGTGTGTTGTGTTTCCCTGGGGGAAAAATCTCTCACACAACATATTGCAACTACTTCAAACAAGTAACATTAAACAGCCTCACAGGTTTGGAGGGATCTGCTGGTATCTGACATTCTTGCGGGACACAGTTGTCCAAAGAAAACAAGGCAGAAGGTACATCCCCATCGCAATGCTGAACTCTGGCATGAGGGCCTACTCCTCCTTTGCTTGTTCAGAGTGGATACTGATAGCCCAAGTCTCGCTCATTTCCAGGGCTCGGAATCCCCCTAAGATTTTCACCTGCTGTTACAGATAACTGGAGAGAAATGTGAGACCATTTTCCAAAATGAGAGTGAAGCCGATGCTTCTCTTCCTCCCCTCCAGGCCTGTACCCTGCTCTCCCAGGAACACACTGCAGGCTCCAGAGCTCAGAGTCCCCTGATAATTGCTGTCTGGAGGCCCTGCCTGCCAGACTTTTCTGAGAAGTGATTAGGAAAGAGGACATTCTGCTGGCTTCTGCTTTCAGATGTTTTATCTCAATTACATGAAACTCGGAAGAAAGGAAAAGGCCGTTTCACTTCAGTTCCCCACGCTCACTGTGAGTGGGGAGTGGCAGGAATAACAGGGTCAGAATCTCAGTCAGTTAAGGACTTTCAAAGACTCTCAATGTGACACCAGGTTCAGTCTCACCTGCCACTAGCTCCCACTGGGAAGTGCAACTCAGCAAGCGTGCTGATGGAATTAATCTTACTCAAGGGGAGCCCTGACTTTTCCCTTCCTGAGATTAGGAAATCCTCTGCAGTCAGCTTTCCACCGCTACAATGGCATACCCGAGGCAATCACCTTATAGAGGAAAAAGGTTTATTAGGACCACGGAAGGCGCACCCATTGCTTTGGAATGTCGGTGGGCATGCCTGGTGGTAACGGCAGGAATCTTCAGCTAAGAAAACAACAGCAACAAAAGCAAAACAAAACCCCCCAAAAAACTGCTCATCTTGTAGCTAGAAGACCAACGAGAAGTGGGCTAAAGACAGATCACTGTGCCCTATCTCATGAAGGTGACACCCTCCAAACAGTGCCATTCAGAGACATTCGATGTCCTCAATTCTTAGTACACCTCTGATCCTTTGCTTTCTTCAAAACAGTACAGAACAAGCAAAAATAATTTTGACGTGCCTTTTAAATCATGGCCTTTCCTTAATTCTTTGAGAATTTTATACAATGTATTTTAATCATTATTCACCTCTCACTCCTCCTCCCAGCTTCTCCCACATCCACCCTGACTCCTCCCAGCTCCCTACACCTATATGTCCTCTTTTTTTTCTTAATAACGTGCTAAATACAACCTGTACTGTTGTGGGATCACCCACTGGAACATAGTTGATCTACCGGGAGCCTCACCCTTAAAGGAAACTGGCCGTCCCTCCCCGAGGAGCCATCAGTGTCTATAGCTGCTGAGTTAGGCTGAGGGCAGAGGCTCAGGAAGCCCTCCTCACTCCCTGATAGCATGTTGATCGCCTCGATCTGCTGTAGGCAACCACCGCAGCTGTGAGCTCGTGCACTTGGGTCCTGGGAAATTCTGGAGATACCGTTTCACCCCAGGCACCTCCAGCCCCCATTTCCTGCAGTTTTTTTTTTTTTTTTTTTGCTGTCCTTCTACGATAGTTCCTGAACCTTGGGCATGGGGATTAGGGTGTGGTGCAGATGCCCAGTTTGTGGTGGAGCACTCTCTGTATTTTGACCAGTTGTGAGTTCCATTTTCCACTGCACAAAAGCTTCTCTGATGAGATTTGAGAGCTGCCTTGATTTATGGTTAGAAAGATATGAACTGAGAGGGCAGCTGGTACTATGTTCATTTAGCAACATCGTAATAGTAGGTTCATCTTTGGGGCCTGTGAGGTCCCCAGACATGGGCTTTTGGTCAGATGTACAGTACCAGGCAAGTGTTTCCGCCTGTGGGGTGGGCTTTAAATCCTATCTCAATGTATATTTTGTATATGGCTTTCATTCATAACAGGGTAAGTCCCCATATCTCATACAGAGCTTCTCTTCCATAGCTCTTCAGAAACCACATACATGTCCTCTCAACACTCCCCCGGCTCCTCTTCATCCCTGTCTCTACTTGGAAATGTCTCCATACTCAATAACTATAGAAAATCTCAGATGTCATTGACCAAAATGTGTGTGTGTGTGTGTGTGTGTGTGTGTGTGTGTGTGTGGCGGGAGGTGTTATACCTAGGGTACTAGGGATGCATGCTGGGATAAGCTGACTCTGTACCAACACAGGCAAGGACATGGTTTGATGCCAAATGCCTGGGTTTAGGATGCCAGAGATATTTTCTTGATCCACCTAGAAAGGAGCTCCTGGCTCTTATTCTCCACTCCTCCCCCAGAACGTCAACTGCTGAAGCTCAGAAGCTGGTTTTCAGCTCAGGCGCTTTGAGGATATCCCAACAAGGTCTCACTCTTCTCCTTCTGTGAATGCTGACCACACCCCCTGACATCCCCTTGGGGAGGAAAATGAATTCTTTTGCACTTCAGGACTATAGCAGAGTGTTCCTTATGCATAGGGGTCCTAATACCACAAAGTGGATGTTAATGTCATAATAATGGCAAACTTTACACCACACTTCCTGTACCATTGAAAATCTTTTAAAAACTGAATCTGGTGCTCTTCTGTTATAACAGCTTAGGTAATATGACTATTTCAGTAATAAACATAATGCGGATGAGTTATGATCTCTGTCCTATATTCTGGACATGGTATTTTCCAAGATATGTTATTTAAGAAATGATATACAACGATGTTTTAGATTATTTATTTCATATTTGAGATTATAATTGCATCACTTATCCCTTTCCTTTTCTCCTTTCAAATCACCCCATATACCCCTAACACGTACTTCTTTCTCTCTTTCAAATTCAAGGCTTTTTCATCAATTGTTACATGCATTTGTGTGTATGTATATACATATATAATCCTAAATACACAAGTTTAGACTGTATAGTGTTAGTTATATGTATGTTTTCAGGGCTGACTATTTACTACTGGATAATCAATTGGTGTGCTCTTCCCTGGGGAAGACTATTTCCCCCATTCTCAGCGTTCCTTAGCTCTTTGTCTATGGCTGAGGCCTCCCCAGCTTTCCTATCTTCATGTTAGTTTGTCTGCTATTGTTCTTATACCCACAGATAAGTGTTGTCCTCACCACTCACTGCTGAAACTTTACTGCAATAGGCAGAGACCATTATAGAAAACTACAGCTTATCAAAATGCAGAGTTGTAGAGCCCAGTCCTGATAGATAAATCTGCAAAACACACCCACACCTGAGGGACAGGGGACAATGTGGAAGAGTGGGGTGGAAATATTGTAAGAGCCAGAGGAACAGGGAAGTTGCTGTGAGACTGTGTCTCCTAGTAATGTCAGAAGCTACACCCATAAAGTCTCACTAACATGACTACTGCTTAAACATGAGCTAAGTAAAATTATACTTTGGAGATGCTGGGAGGCACATGTTAATGATGTTTTGACTCCCTTTTGCAGAAGATTTAGTGAAATTGTTAAATTCTACACAGAGAAGGGAGAGTTCAGAATCCTGGCTACAAGATGAGCAGTTTTGTTTTGTTTTTGTAGCTGCTGTTTTCTGAGCTGAAGATTCCTACCCTTACCACCAGGCATGCCCACAGACATTCCAAAGCAATTGGTGCATCTTCTGTGGTCCCAATAAACCTTTTCCCTCTATAAGGTGACGGCCTTAGGTACACCATTGTAGCTGGTGAGGTCCTGTTGATTCCATTGACTTTCATCTCCCTCCTTCTCCAGGTCCTCTTCTTGGCTGGAAATTGATTTGATCATTAAATGCTCACCCAATCTGTTCAGAAATTGGGAAGAAAAATGTTCAGCCATAGACAGGCCTGAGTTCCTTGTCTACAAGTAAAATTTGAGTAGAACCCACAGACCCTGAAGTTTTTCTGTGATGTATTGTAATCGATATAGGAAGAAGAAATGAGAAATGGCCAATTCAAGGATGCCAAGGAGACAGATGCCCATGTAAAATCTACTGGCGTGACAAGGTCATTTCCTGTTCATGAGCTATGTATGCGAATGAAAAACTTTTACAGATTGAAAAGGAATTCCAGGGAGTTGACCAAGCACCCCTATATAAGACTTGGCAATCTTACACCAGTAAATAATAGTATTAAGATAGTCACATTGAAAAGAAGTATAGGAAGTGAAGAGGTTAGAAAATAGTATTTATATTGATCTTTGAACACTTGCTTCCATGTGGTTATAGAGGACACCTCTGGGTTCTTTGATGAGTCATGCATCCTGACTGGTGCAGCTCACAATGTTGTCCTGCCATGTCTGTGTTTTCTACCCAATAAATGCAACACACCAAAGTGATGATAACAGGGAAGCGTAATTGGACCAATTGTGGGTCAATGTCTCCTTGAAGATGACGTCTGATTAGTTTTTATTCCTGGGACCTTCTTTGGGCTGCTGTAAGATTCAGGGCCACCAATGTACTTCAAATGTCTCCACTCCCATATCTCCATCTTCTCCTAAGCCAGGTAGACCCAAAGTCTACATAGAACATAGGTGGCTTGAGAAATGGTTCAGTTTTGAGGACACAGATGGCTCGGGAAAATCCTATATAACAATGTCTTCTCTTTTCCAATCTTAGCACCTCAGCTCTGACATCACCCTTACTCGTTGGGTACAAAGTGTGAGCCAAAATCTACTATGCCAGTGATGGTACCTACTATAAAAAGCATCTGGCATACAAGGACCCTTTGGAGAATCTCCTTAGGAAACAGCTCATGGGGTTAAGGGGATAGCTTGTTAGGTAAACACACTTACTGCCCAAGCCTGAAGATCTGAGTTTGGAGCCCTAGAACTCAACTAAAACTGGATGCAGTACTGCATGTCTATAAACTCAACACTCCTATGGGAAGATGGGAGTCAGGAGACTTCCTGGAAACTTGTGGTCCAGTTACTCATGAGTTTGCAATGGTGAGCAATGACAGAGCCTGTCTCAAACAAGGCAAAGGATAAGGTCTGATATTCAAGGTCATCTTCTGACCTCCACTGCATGTTGTGGTTGTGGCAATAGGTACACTGAAGGAGGGAAGAAGACCCAAGCTCTCATCCCCAACCCAGAAGCTGCTGGTGGCCATGTCAGAGAGACAGCAGATGGCAGTTGACTTCAGGGTGTCAAACCACCAGGAAGCGAATCTCTGATGGATGGATTTCAGATAGGCAAGGCCCCAAGACCCCAGACCGCAGAATGTTGTTTCCTTCTGCTGTGTCTTTATATGTTTCCACTACCTTCTTTCTCTAGTATCTGACATGGTGTGAATGGGTGTGAGGAGATCTCCACTGCCTGTAATGTAGCATGTTTATCTCATAGGAGCATCCTGTTCTACTAGGCATTTTTACCAGTGGATTATTATGAAGATGATTGCTTCCTAAGCTGTACTGTGTAACTGATAATAATAATTTTAGTTTAAATAGAATTTCGATGATAAAAATAAAGCAAGGAAGTGCCACACAGCTAGAACACATGAGTTTCTACTGAGGAGCTGTATAGTCTGTGGCTTAGGTTAATGATGAAGAAAAACAACTGAGTCCCAGGAGCCAGTCTGGCTCAAATTCTTTTAATCTTAATGTTGGGAGATGTTCACAAGTTTCGGAGTGCATCATAGCTAAAACAAAGCTCTGAAAATAACTTAAGGTTAGACTAGATGTTTTTGTTAAATAGACTTGAGGCAAAATACCTAAGGAGACAACCTAAAGTTTTAAAAAGGCACAGAGTTGAATGAGGAACTCATTAAGGTCAGGGAACAAGAACAAAACATCCAATTATTATTAGCCAACGTGCCTTTCTTGTTAGGATTAGTTAATGACCAATAGCAGCGATCAATTCTTACACCCATTTCTGCCCTCAATCTCCTGATATTAAAAACTATTGATGAGTGGGTATGCACCCTACAGATTAAAAATAGAGCCGAAAGATTATTTTTGATGTACAAACATTTAGATTTGTGATTCCTTTAAGATTCTTCATAAGATTACCTTTCAAGGTAAGTAATAAAATGATTGCCCTTTGTTTTTTATTACTGTTTTTATTGAGCTATATATTTTTCTTCATTCACTTCCCTTTCTTCCCCCTCCCCTTCTAACCTCTCTCATAACTGCAAAAATATATCCTGCCAGTAAGACCTGGCTAAGAAAAAGAACTTGCTCGCTTACACTTTGTTAATCTATAACAAGTTGCTTGGGTATGAATGTACATGACTTCTTGGAGATAATTTATTTTTCATCTGTAATAAATAAAATGTTTAATCACGTAAGGGATATGGAAAACATGCTGTTTTATACTTGTATTCATTGTAATTGTTTGCTTGTACATTGTAATTTTTATATTGCTTGAAAGATTTTGTTGAGGTGGTGTATAAGCTGCAAGGAAAAGAATGAAGAGAGAGTTAAAATGAGTTAGAAGAAAGCCATCGAGAATGAGAATAGGAAATCACCAAGAAAGTAAAGGATAGAGAATGAAGGAGAAGAATGAAGAAGGAAACCATCAAGAGAGAGTGTTTTTTCCCTTAACTCCCTCAGATATAAAAATTTTCACAGTAAGCTGACTCTGTGGATTCCCTTTGAGCCCTGCATGCTGGGAGCTGGTCCCCTTGACAATGAAAAGAAACTGTCTCCAGTCAGGCAGTAGTAGTGGCACACACCTTTAATCCCAGCACTTGGGAGGCAGAGGCAGACAGATCTCTGTGAGTTCGAGGCCAGCCTGGTCTACAGAGCAAGTTCCAGGAAAGGTCCCAAAACTACACAAAGAAATCCTATCTCAAGAAAAAAAGTTATCTCCAACTGATAATCATTTGTGAAGGAAAAAATAGTTTTCTTCAGTGGACTCTCTCAAGGTATATAAACCACACGTAAGGGTAGGTCCCACACAAAACACTTTTTTTCCACTTTTTTTTAAAATTATTTTTTAGCCTTACAACTCTTGTATATTATGACTTGCAATTTTGTGTTTTATGGGTTTTGTTTTTGTGTGCATGTTTCTTGTATTTTTCAAGTTTTTTTTTGAAATTCTGGTTTGTATGCTTTCTTAATTTGTCTGTGTTTTTTTTTTAAAAATATTTATTTATTTGTTATGTATACAATATTCTGTCTGTGTGTATATCTGCAGGCCAGAAGAGGGCACCTGACCTCATTACAGATGGTTGTGAGCCACCATGTGGTTGCCGGGAATTGAACTCAGGACCTTTGGAAGAGCAGGCAATGCTCTTAACCACTGAGCCATCTCTCCAGCCCAATTTGTCTGCGTTTTAAAGAGAGAAAAAGAAGGTATGAAGTTGTTTTGGTGTGGAAGTGTGGAGGAGATGGAAGGAGATGGGGAGGGGAACTGTGATCAGAATATATTATATGAATTTTCAATAAAAGCAAATATGAGCTTTAATCAATAAAGATACAGCAAATTGAAAAGGAAGGAACTCATGTATCGGGGAACACCAGCCCAGAGACTCTTGCCTTGACAATAAAGCCAGTTATTTAATGAAAAACTGTGTAAGAACAAGCAAGAAATTGTATGACTGGAAAGTGGCCAGATCTGCCATGTAAGATGTATTCTGATTGGCCGAGCTTGTGTTCTACTTTGCTTGCACATAGACAGTTTCAGCTACATATGAAGACCAACTATGATCAAGGTCCTAGCTGAGCCCTAAGTCTCTTCTGCTCACAGGCTCTTCAGCTCTGATTCCCACTCTAGCTAATTTGAATGACTTGTGGATAAGAACATCACCTTTTATGATACTGTATCCTCTCCTTCCATGTTTCCCAGAATGCACAGGGGCTCACCCAGGTACCACATTTCTCATTCAGCACCCGTCACACCCATCTGTGCCTGAGGTTATCCACTAAGTGGAAGTCTCTGGAGATGCTGGATACTGTGTAAGTCTATAGATAATGGGAGGATTCAGTCTTTGGAGGGCTCTATGTTGGTATAGGAGGTTTTTCTGTTCATGTGTTGCTTTCATTGGTTAATGAATAAAGACACTGCTTTGGGCCTGATAGGACAGAACTTAGGTAGGCAGAGAAGACAGAACTGAATGCTGGGAAGAAAGGCAGAGTGAGAGAAGCTATGGATCCTCTGCCTGAGATGGATGCCAATTAGAATCTCCAGTAAGTCACTGCCACGTGGTGATACACAGATTAATAGAGATGGGTTAAACTAATATGTAAGAATTAGCCAATAAGAAATTAGAGCTAGGGGGCTGGAGAGATGGCTCAGCGGTTAAGAGCATTGTCTGCTCTTCCAGAGGTCCTGAGTTCAATTCCCAGCAACCACATGGTGGCTCACAACCATCTGTAATGAGGTCTGGTGCCCTCTTCTGGCCTGCAGGCATACACACAGACAGAACATTGTATACATAATAAATAAATAAATATTAAAAAAAAGAAATTAGAGCTAATGGTCAAGCAGTATTTTAATTAAAACAGTTTCTGTGTGGTTAGTTTGGGTATAAGCTAGTCAGGTAGCTGGGACAAACAAGGGACCCCCTCCTCATGTAACACTATGTGAGCATCATAATGAAATTTTCTAGAATTTTCCACTATTGTTACCATAGTGACAGAACTGAATTCATGTTGCCTAGCCATGGAGGAGCCAGGAGAGCAGTTAGTGGGACATGAGTGATCTTTCGGGGAAGATTTATGTAAGCATTAGCTTGTTGGGCATGGTAGTAGTGCACACCTTTAGTTCTGGCACCTGGGAGAATGAGACAAGTACATCTTTGTGGGATTAAGGCCATCCAGGTCTAAATAGTGAAATCCTATCTCTCAAAAAAAATAGCCTTGATCATATGATGATTTGGGAGCATATGAATTTGTCATAGTTTATTAAGGTTGTTTTGAAAAATAAATAGTGTATGTTTTTTGCCTAAAATCTTTTGGTACAGCTACTAAAAATTTCATGTATAAAAATATATTGCTGGGCCTAGAGAGATGGCTCAATAATTAATAGCACAATTTGTTCTTCCAGAGGACCCAAGTACAGCGCTGAGCACCCATTTCTGTAGCTCCAGCACCAGAGGATCCAATGTGTCTGGCCGCTGTGAGCACACACACACACACACACACACACACACACACACACACGCAAAATAAATGTTTGAAAATATTTTGTAGAAATACAAATGGTCCTGGAAGATATATTTATAGTTTTGACTATTGAGCAGACTCAAAAAGAAATGGAAAATAGTTCCATTAACTTCAAGTTTTACTCTACATGTTGCAGGAAAAATGTTATCAAGTTAAGCTTTTCCATATCTTTTTTTTTTTTGCCAAAATTTGGTAATAAAAGCAGGAAAAACTGGGGTATTGGTAACAACTTCATGACTAAGTTAAATTAAGAAACTCACGTTTCTGAAGTCAGGGGCTGTGAAAGTTCACATAGCTAGAGATTAAAAACACAATTATAATTCTGTAACTTTGAAAAATGCATTTCAAGTAGAGGGGACAAAATCTTTGGTTTTTAAACTTAAAATAATTTAAATTGGGTCTCTGTGTGTGTGTTTGCATGTGTGTGTGTGCATGTGTGTGTGTGCATGTGTGTGTGCATGTGTGTGTGTGTGCATGTGTGTGTGTGCATGTGTGTGTGTGCATGTGTGTGTGTGCGTGTATACTCATGTGTGTCTGCAGCAGTGTCAATGGGGGCCAGGAGGAGGCGCCATATCTCCTGGAAGTAGAGTTACTAATGGTTAACAATTAAAAGCCAGTGCCCAATTTTTGATTCTGTCTTACAGCAGCCTGATACTACAGATGCAATTATGCTTTCTTAACTTTATTAGAGGCTTGGTTATTGGAAAAAAACACCTGGTCTGTCTTGGGGAAAGTTTCAAGTACAATGAAACAGAGTCTACATGTCATTCTGTTGGTTGGAGTGTTGCTTGGACCTCGGTTAGTAGTACTGGCCAATGGTTCAGTTAGAGCCTAATACATTTGCAATGACTTTCTCCTCTTTTTTTACTATTAAAATAAAAGCACTTCTTAATCAAGTTCTCTCACATTGCCTCTGTTATTTTTCATCCCTTCTCTCCTTAGTCCTCAGTCCCAGAAAGCTTCACATCTACTTTTAGGTCATATGCACACAAGATGTTATTTATCACTATAAGATCCAGGATCCACAAATGAAAGAAGCATGTGAAACTGACCTAATTTGTGAAAATCTACAGTTGCATTTATTTTCCCGCAAATAAAATATTTTTACCTTCCTTATGGCCAAGTAAAATTCCACTGTGAATGCACAGCACATTTCCTTGTTTACTTGTTGACAAACATCCAGGTTCATTCTGTGTCTTAGCTGTGATTGGCAGTACCTCAGTAAACATGAGTGTGTAAATACCTCTGACTCACTGACTGGGTTCTACGGGTATCTACAGGTATAGTTGAGCCATATAACCTGGGTTTGGGTAAAATAAAAAAGCACCTTCCAGCATTATTTGTTCTAAGTTAACCTTAGGGGTTTTTTAATTTATTTATTTCTTTATTAATTAATTAAAGATTTCTGTCTCTTCCCCACCGCCGCCTCCATCCAGGTCTAGTAAGGTGAGCATCCAAACTGCCTAGGCTCCCACAAAACCAATAGGTGCAGTAGGATCAAAAACCCATTGCCATTGTTCTTGACTTCTCAGCAGTCCTCATTGTCCGCTTTGTTCAGCGAGACCGGTTTTAACCCAGGCTTTTTCAGACCCAGGCCAGCTGGCCTTGGTGAGTTCCCGAAAGAACATCCCCATTGTCTCAGTGTGTGGGTGCACCCCTTGGGGTCCTGAGTTCCTTGTTCGT
>NW_026067935.1:3805162-3824476 GCF_014885135.2 Alexandromys fortis
CTGACAGGTGTAAGATGGTATCTTAAAGTTGTCTTGATTTGCATTTCCCTGATCGCTAAGGAAGTTGAGCATGACCTTAGGTGTCCTTTGGCCATTTGAACTTCTTCTGTTGAGAGATCTCTGTTCAGCTCAGTGCCCCATTTTATAATTGGGTTGATTAGCCTTTTACGGTCTAGTTTCTTGAGTTCTTTATATATTTTGGAGATCAGACCTTTTTAATGTAATCTTCACACCCCCCTTCCCTTCTCACTCATGGGTCAGAGATTTAGCTCTTAGTTTACTCTTGTTTACTCTACCAAACAAGGTCCTGACTGTGCCCTGACAATTATTCTTAGTTTGTCAAATATGGGGCATACACAACCCACGAGGGCTGAACACTGTTGGGAAAGAGCAATTCTGCGCAGGACCTCTTCACTCCCTTGTGTGCAATTCCCTCACCAGATACAGGGCACTTTAGTAAGTCTCATGAGGCTCATTCTGTCCACTGGTGCATGGATGGAAGATAACTTACTTAGGAAAGATTGAATTGAGGATCACCCATCTTTGGTCTCATAGATTTCCCTTACGGATTTCTCAGGGATGAGACAACCTATATTGGAGAAAGATGCATTTTGTCAAACTCTAAATGTCATATTTATTTGGTCTCAAATTGTCACATTGTTTCTAATGCTTGAAATAGGAAAAAAAAGTGATTATTCCAAAGCCAGAGCGTGCTAGCATACTAACATGTGTGTTTAGAAGAGAGTATGTGGGCATTTGTGTACCCTTCCCACTAACCACAACTGTGGAGATGAGGAAACTGCATGGGAGGCTAAATTTATGGAGAGATTAATGTCTTTGTACATTTTATTTGTGAAAACAGGTCAAAAAATCATTCTTTTGGAGATAACTAGACTGATTTTTTCCCACTTCTTTTTTTCCATACAACATATTTTGATTATGTTTTCAATAATTAAATGATTAATTAATTAATTAAAAAGAAAGTATGGTGTGTTAACAAACAGATATTCTTGGTACTTCTTTGTCAGGGGAAATGGGAAATCCTATCTGAAAGATGTATGAATGGGCTTAAAGATCCACTAAGGGTCTACTGAGGCCCAAGCTCCAGCGATCAGTCTTCCAATGAAAACTAATCTGATAATAAGCTTTATCATTGTATGTTTAAAAATACAAAAAAAATCTATTTTAAATGCACAATGATGATGACAATGAACTAATATTGTTCATTGCTATATATTATAGTTAGATGGGTTGAAAATACTGAGAGGAAAAAAAAAACATCTTTTAATGTCAAGTTGAGAGACAGTTAAAGGGCAACAACAGAATCTGAATCTTTTTGTTGAAGGACATTTTGTGACTGACAGCTTCCTGACTTCTCATCCACAGAGAAGGATCTAAGTGGCATCAAGGCAGCAAAGGGACTTCCCAACATGGACCCCAAGGGCTACAGGTGCCTTTGCAAAGCAGAGTCTGAGGAACAGGACGTGGGGAGACTCTGTAGAGTTAATAGACTCATTTGCCTATGCCGTCAGGGGTGCTCTTGAGATACCAGTATATCCCAGCAAGGAAAGGATAGAGCAGGGTCTAGAGATAGTGGCCCACAATGGGAGCCCATAAGGATAAATGTTTCCCAGTTGCGGCAAAGCACCTGCAGGGAGAGCTTTCCCAGGAGGTCTCTATCTGGGATTAGCACACATCTGCCTTTTCACTACCTCTTAACCCTCCTTTGCCAAGGGACTCAAGAGTCTTCCACGTGCTGTCATCGGCTCTGTCAATTGCCCCGCTCTGTAGCCACTGGCGTTCTGATCGGAACCACTGAACTGAAGGGCTAAGCATGCTTATTGAGTCAGTTACAGAGCCCACAGCCTCACTAGACTTCTAACCTCAATGTTTAGGGGTGGTGTTTGGAGTTTGTAAGACTCTTAAGGGAGTTTGGAAGAGCAGAATTGACTATGAACATTACAGAGTGTAATTACATCTGCATTGGGCCAGTATGCTCCAATCCCTACAGAGAGGACACTTGCCTGATAGTCTGGTGCACATTAAATAATGCTTTGTAAAGGAACATTTATTTGGACCAGCTTCCCTTCACTGGCCCCAGTAGACCGAACCAATATTAAGTTTATTCACAGTCTGTGAGATCGGTTGGTTGCAGGGGTCCTTTAAGTCAGTTAACTAAATAAGCTGCAGCCAACTGACTTGCTGATCGAATAGGCTGTAGCCAATTAGATTGCTTTCTCTGCTTTCCTTTGGTGTTCACAAATGCCATCTGACATTTTTGGTTGTGGTGTCAGAGTTCGTTCTGCTTCTGGGAGCTGCTAGCTTGGTAAACCTGCCTTTCTCTGTTTTGTTTTTCTTTGGTCCAATATGTTATACTAAATTCAGTCAATCTAAGGGATTTTCCTCTGAAGAGAATTTCTTCAGTCTTTGGGATTTGAAGCAAAGCTCCACGAAATCCAAGGATTATGGGTATAGGGGGAATAAAGCCCACCACACTCACTGTTTTCTGGTAACTAGAAGATTGGAAGTGAGTTCTCACCTAGATTACAAAGGACAGAGTGCTTTCATGCAAATCTTTGATCCAGTTGCAGTTAGTAGTAGAGATGATGTGGGGCTTTGGGTAAGAATGTCCCCCATAGGCTTGGGTATTTGAAAGCATGGTCTCCTGCTGGTGGTGCTATCCGGGGAGGTTTAAGAAATGTGTTGGTGGAGGAGGTATGTCATTGGGGGTGGGCTTTGAGAATTTATCATTTTGCTCCATGTCCAAGTTGCTTTCTCTTCTCTCTGCTTCATGCTTAGAGTTGATGATGGGAGCTGTTGAAGAGAGCTCTCCACTTCTTTCTTCCACCTGCTGCCAAGCCTCCCCACTATGGTGGACTCCCACCCTCTAGAACTGTGAGCCCAAAGGAAACATTTTCTTATGCAAGTGGTATTTTATAAACTGTGGCATTTTCTTGATTAAAGATTTAATATGGAAGCCCCCTTCCTCCCGTAGGTGGTGCCACCTCTGGAAAGGTGTTTATCTATATGGATGATTTGCCTGAATATATGTCTATGTGTGTACAGTACTTACAGAAGCCAGAAGAGGGCATCAGATCCCTTGGAACTGGAGTTACAGGTGCTTGTGGCTGCTGAGAACCTAACTCAGATGTTCTAGAAAAGCAGCAATCACTCTTAACCATTAAGCTATCACTCTACCATATTCCCCAACTCTTTTTTAAAACTAACTTTTTATTTTATTATTGATGTATATTAATTGTAGAATGTAACATGCCTCACTGTGACAATTTTATAAGTATATATTGCACTTTTATTTTATTTAACCCCACTGCCCTCTTGAACACTCCCCAAAGCCCCCTTCTTCCCTAACACTTCCTCTCTACTCTTATGCCCTTTATTTTTTCTAGGTCCCAAATATGAGTAGGAACATGCAATGTTTGTCTTTCTGAGTCTGGCTTATTTTGCTTAACACAGTAATTGCCAGTTCCATCCGTTTTCCTCCAATCAATGTGATTTCTGTTCTTTATGGCTAGGTGAAACCCCATGATGTGCACAGACCATATTTCTTTGTCTATTCATCTTCTCATTCCACAAGTTATATATTGAAGACAAAGGATTATAGTCAAAAGAAACGACCAAGAAGGATTCTACACCCATTAGTGGGATATGATAGTGAGCATGATGGAGTCTAGCAAACATTGTTTCTTGTGAGTTTGGGGGGAGCCTGTGCCGAGAAGGAGTGAGGCACTAGCATGGATTAAGTTCAGTATTGTGGTGCTGCATTGCAAGAAAGTGCTTAACACTGGACTGAGGATAGTTCATGTGAGCGCGAACAAGAACCAGTAAAGATCCAGCTGCAATTTATCCTCAAACCCCTGGATGGCTCCTTGCCCTGGGCTAGAGGCCTGCTGTGCCTGTTGCAAGGGCCCCATCCAACACTCTCTGTTGTTTTCTAAATAAATGATTCTCTCTCTCTCTCTCTCTCTCTCTCTCTCTCTCTCTCTCTCTCTCGTTTGATATGTTTAATTTTGTTGTCACCCATGAGTCCAGAATTTTTCCAAGGATGTGCTCTGCTCATTTCTGGACATACTACAGTAGATCCATCTTGTTACACAGTCAATCAAAATTGCTAGCTTGGCTGGGTTTGAAACCACCTAGGAGACAAATCTGAAAAATTCTCTACAACTAAATCTATTAATTTGAAAATTATTGATTTCCTCTCCATCCTGCCAAAGATCCTGACTTGGTTTCTCTGGTGTGCAGCCTGAATGTTCCTTCTAGCCATTTCCTTCTATGATTGGATCATGAAGCTGAGAAAACTTGTACTGTTTACTAACCTGTTGCTTAAACTCTAGCATGCTCACATTCCCTTCTTACTTCCTTAATGGCTGGGATTTATTTTCCTGTTGAAAATGTCCTTCATTTCCCAGTAGGCTTCTTGAAGCCAGGAGAGCTCAGTCATTAACTTTGAGCCTGGAGATAGCAGTAGAAATTGCTGAAAGAAATTCCTAAAAGTCTCTTTAAGAGACAGTTCTGTTCTAGATGTTACGTTCCTTTATCCACTACCTCCTTAATTTAGGGATATATATATATATATATATATATATATATATATAGTGTGTGTGTGAAACAGCTTTTTGTGATAGTATTGAGGTAAACCATACAGTACAAAGTCAACAGAGCCATGAGCTCAGGGGATCATGGGCTCTGTTGCAAAACACATTCCCTGAATAGCTCCACACATTCACTTCACAGCCCTACTAGGTTGTATGAACCATAGATAATTAATTAATAATGGAAAAATTCTTTATTTTTATTAGACTGTGAATTCTTAGTATTTAATATTATATACTTCCTACTTTGTTGTCTGCAGTAGGTGGCCCACTCTGCTAGGAAGTAGGTACAGAGTACTGATCTGTTGACTGGTTAGTTATGGGTTAGGAGAAATGGGAGTCTTCTCCGACAGGTCCCAGAGTTTGCTTTTGGTTGCAGAAGACATGAGGCAGCCTTGCTGTGTGGAGTCTGCTCCCTCCTGTCCACAGAGGACCCAGCATGAAGCTTTGAGTCTTAGATTCACCAAGCTTTTGCCTTTGATCTAAACAGTTTCTTTCAAAAATCCTATGAAAAAGGAGTAGAGTTCAGCACTGGTGTTTCACGTCTTTCCCTTGTCTCCTATTTCCATAAAAAAAAAAATGGCCCAGTCCAATTTGCAGAAGGAAATTGAAAACGCATCTTCCTGACCTCGGGGCATGATGTTTGGGAGCTGTAGAGAATGTTCAGCTAATGGGGAAAGCAGGAGGAGATTAATGGGTCTCAGAGACAGAACATCCACACCAGCTCAGATGGCATGTCACAGAGTGTGTGGATTGGCGCTTGCTGTGTCCATATGCACAAAAGTTTGGGGTAGTCTTGTCATTTCCTCAACCGAACATTGGCTGAGAGGAGAGTGGTGGCCCAAAGGTCCATCGTGCCTTCTTGAAGACTGAGACAATTCATTGTCTTTTGGAGAAATAGCAGAGGCAGTTGTAAATGTATCATTTTACAGATAGTAAAATGGCCCTGCCACTCGAGAGTCACATGGGAGCCCAGAAAGAAAGCATGTCCCCATGCTGGAAATGCAGATCTATTTGGGACTGTGCCCAGAAGAGTAAATGGGGTTTGTCTTTCAGCCCCAGGGCTCAGGCTTGGCATTCTCCGAGAATCAGAGGAGCAAAGAGATGGGGTAGAAATACTCTAAGCTATCCAGACCTCCTTCAGGCAGACATGGGCATGGGTGGAGGATGGGGCATCCACGACTCCTAGGGATGTCTTCTGCTTCATATTGCCATTTGGGGTGCAAGGATAAAAGAGAACGAACTCATGTATCCCAGCATTAGTGGAGCCTCCTCATGTGGAACCACATGCCTGATTCAGGCCTCTCTTTGTCATTGTGCCTGTGTAGACACAGCTCATCCGACTCCAAGTTCAAGTTGCTTATATGAAAAGACATTGACTCCGGAGAGTAGTGAAGAGGTCTAAAAGTGAGAATAATGCTTTAAGTCTTGGCTCTTAGATTAAATGCCTGTGTGTCCACCCTCCCGCCGTCTCCCCTGACAATACCACTTCCCTCTTGGTGTCTTCCCTGAGAAATCTGCACATATAAGACAATGTCTAAAAATATTATAATTATTTAGGTGCCTGTTCTGTGTGGCCTTAATGGTAAACTTGACACAACCTAGGATCATCTCATAGGAAAGCCTCAGTTGAGAAGTTTCCTAGATTAATATTGTCTTGTGGACATGTCTCTGAGATATTATATCTGTTGTTAATTGAAGCAGAAGAGCCCAGCCCACTGTGGGTGGCGCCATTCCCTAGGCAGTGATCCTAGGCTGTGTTAGAAAGTCAACTGAACACGAGCCTATGAATGAGCCAGTAAGCAGCCTCCTCCATGGTTTCTGCCTCCAAGTTCTTGCTTGAATTCCTGCCCTGAACACCCTCAGTGATGGACTGTGACCTAGAAGTATAAGACAAATAAACACTTCTCTGTGCCAAGCTACTTTTAGTCACGGTACTTGTCACAGAAATAGAATCAAATGAAAACAGTGACCCCAAGAGGAGATGCCAGATCTGTGACAAACCTGCTCAAGTCAGTGTTGTCGAAACTGTAGGAGAAATTCCATTAGTGGTGTGAAATAAAAGCCCAGCTTTCGATCACAACTTATTTTCTAAGCCACCAATCCATCACTTCCATTGCTTTCTGAGCCCAGTTCCATGCTCATTATGTTTTAGTAGAGTGAGAAACACTCATGCTTTAGAGGCATACAAAGGTGCCGTGTTAGAGTACTCACTCCACCCTGACTGGATTTGGAGCCTTCACAGTACAATACAAAATCATAAGAACGCACAAAATCCCATAATGACCCTGGAAATTGCAACTTGTTCTTTGCACAGAACCTGTTTAGGTTGGATATCGTTATTGGAACACAGAAGGCATTTAGATTTTGTTTGGATTCCATGCGTTTTCAGAATCTTAAATAAACATAAGGCTTTGGTTTAGAGAGACAGCCTGTCCTTATCACCTTTCCCAGAATATCTGCTTACTGTTTTGAGAATGCCCTGAAGCCAGAAGCCTCTGCAGGCTCTACATCTCTGATCCCGTGTGTGCCTGGGCAGGAAACTGGGGTTCTTTCCCAGGCCAAGAATCCAGGAATAAAAGTGTGATATCTAAAGCCAACAGGAAGGACCTGAAGTGGCTGCAAGTATCACAAGAGCTAGAATTTCAGCCAAGCATCATAGACAGGGTATGTTCTTCGTTTCCACCTCTACAACAGGATTCACTTTCATTCCTCCATGCACTAAATTTCACATTACAGCCTGGAGAAGGCTTGCCTAGTGACTGTGTTCCTTTCCTTTGTTTATATTATGCACCTGTGGGCCAAGGGAACAGCCTCTATGTCACCTGACGGGCAGATGCTCCATGTGCTGGGGTCTGGAGAGAAGACAGTGCCAAGGCAAGGCTGGGAGCATCATTCATCTGTTTATCCACCTGGCTGCCTCCTTCATCAGCATCGCGCTCTACTGCCAGGGCTCATGAGCCACCCAGAAACATTGCAGCTTGATGCTCTGAGTGCTGTGCCTGTTGGTAGCTGCCACATTGACCTACCTGTGACCCGCATGTTTTTCTGAAATGCCCCAAAGCTAACTTTCCCCTCCAAGTTTGCTTTTTCTCAAAGCCAGTCAGTGATGCTGACCAAGTTTGAAGGCTCATTTCAGACTTCATTGCATGAAGATCTTAAGCTCATCCTTCCTTTTTCCTCCTCCTTTCTCTCCTCCCCTCCCTCCCACCATTCAGTGATACTCCCAAGGAACTGGATCCTCCTTCATTCCCAGCACCAAGAGTGTGATCTCCAACCATTCACTTCTGTTCCATATCATATGCCCAGCGTGCAAACACATCCATGGGATTGTGTGGTGTAAATGGTGGTGGTGCTGAGAACTAGGTCTCTTCAATGACTTTGTAAAGTGGAGTTTGGGAGTTTCTCTGAGGGCATAAGAGGAATCTACAACTTCCAGAAATTAATGTCTCTATCCTCTCACTCAAAAGATGCAATGTGGAGGTAGGGCATCCTCTTAGACAGATTGGCTCCGGCCTCCATAGCCTTATGTAGCAAGATACCGTGAGCTAGGAAATGGGATACAGGACCCAGGACCAGGCAGTGAGCACTTTTCACAGGGACCTTCCTTCCAGGAGGGTCTGCTGCATTCAAACCCAGGATGTCATCAGTTGAGCAGATGAGGGTCACCAAAAGAGATCCTTAGAAAAGATCTCCAGAGTTACAGTGAGTGGGGTGGACTTGAGATAGGTCTGGATCATCATGGGTGTTAGAAATAGGTGATCACCTTTTCAGAAGGGAGACAGTGGGGTGAAGGACAGGCACATGGCAAGGGGTCTGCATTCTTTGTCTCTATAGATCTACATCTGTGTTCAACATGTCTGCCTTCTAACTTAACATGGGTGGCTATGGGGGTAGGATTCTGATAACAATATTTTGGGAAAAATGTAAAAGCTTGGCTTAGTCTTCTCTCCTGCTCTAATATCTCTGTCTCTCTCTGTGTCTTGGCCTCTCTGTGTCTCTCTCCATTTGTCTCTGTCTCTCTATCTCTCTTTGTCTCTGTGTCTCTGTCTATCTGTCTGTCTCTTTCTCTCTCATCTTTCTCTCTCCCTGAGGTACGCACATATCTTAGAGGAATGGCTGCATCAGGCTGCTGCAGAAATCAACAAGAGCCAAGCATTCCTGGCTCCCCTACTCCATGAGCCCTGAGGACACAATTTGGCTGAACTCCCAGATGCAAACACAGACAGGGAGGCACTGGGGCTCTGTAGTCATTTCTCTGTGGTGGAAAGAATTGGAGCACAACTCCAGAATTTGGCTAAATGCTGCATCGCATTAAGTAAGAATTAATAAGGAGTCTTACAGGCCCCTCGGGGGCACGTGGCAAGTGGAATATTCCTAATAGGTTTAATTGGGGTTGTTAACAGGAGACACTAGTAGTGTGGGAGCAAGGCAGTTTGAGTGTGACCTGGTGGTCAGGAGGAACAGGTACTGGGAAGCCCCTCCCTCCTCAGTGGGTGTGGCTCAGTCTGGCTCGGTTTCCCTCTGAGCCTAGATTTCTTCATCTTTCATGGCAGCGTAATATCAGCCTTTTCTTTTTCCTAGCTGTTGCTACTGATAGAAGTGGCGCACATTGTAAACATCTTACCATATGCTGCTAAGAACACAGTGGGCCTGAGATAAATTATGGCTGTCACATCTAACTGGGCCGGTATCGTTACTACCGAGAAGGATCACCTGGTTAACAGGAGTCAGAGCTGGAATTTCAATGCATTTTGCCACTTCCTCAACCAGTGGTTTTTCTCTGACTGTAAACAAAACCAACATCCAAGCCTCTCATCGTGCAAGTACGGCTGAGGGCAAGGGTGGGCAGCTGGAGGTAGGATGTTGCAGCCCCCCACTTCTAGCTGGAATTTTATCTTGAGCTTGTGCAGGTCTTGGGCACCCTGTCACAGCTCCTGTGAGTTCACAGGTGCTTCTGCCCTGTTGTGTGCAGAAATCAGGTTCCTTGTCGTCATTAGCTGTCTCTGGGTTTCACAATCTTTCTGGCCCTGCTTCCACGGTGATCTCTGGGCCTCAGGAGGAGGGATGGGATACAGATGTCCCACATTGGTCTGAGCTCTCCCCAGTCTCTTATCTTCTGAACACTGACCAGTTGTGCCTCTCCGTGTTGACTTCCATTTGCTTCAGACAGACGCAGCTCTGATCAGTGCTGAGAGATGCGCTGATCTCTGGGTATCAGGATAAATAAGCAGGAGTGGGTTTAATGCATGTCCATTTAACAAGGTAATTAGCAGTAGGTTCTCCCCGAGGGCTTGTGACCTGTTTAGTCACATGTCCTTGGCTCTATAATGGCATTAGGTATGGGTTCCATCTTGTGGAGCAGAACTTAAATACAACCAGAAAATGGTTGTTCTTTTTGACACAAGCTATGAAAATGGTCATTGCTATGCCAAAAGACCTTCTTCCTTTCACCCCAAGACTTGAGTAATGGGGACACACTGCATCCCAGGAAGGAGATTGCAACTGATTCTTCTTCAACCAGTCAGACCTGTGGACGTTTTAAAAAGTAGTTTCAGGATTGTAGCCATTTGAAGGCTACTGATGCAGAATTAAAACTCAGAATCAAACTGGACTGTTCCAGTTTGCATCCTGTATACTCCTCTTATTGAGGGCACAACATTGAGCAAGCAGCTTAACATGCCTGTGCCTCAGTTTCCTCCTATGTGGAAAGCCTCAGAGGGTTGTGCAAAGAATTAAATGTATTAACTGTTGTTGAGCTCTCAGAAGACAGCTGGGCAAGAGCCAAGTGCTGTGCAAGGGGAGCGATCATAAAATAATAATCTGCAAAATGAAAAAAGTAATGTAATAGAGAGATTTAAATCATATAGGGCCTATGTTATTCATTCTCAAATAAAATGTTATTAAAAGTTTAAAGCGTTGTCATTGGCTCCGAAAGCATGCTGTCCCTTGGTACTTTGGACAAAATGTTCTGGCTCCCTGGAAGAAATGGAACTTGCTGCTTGGGCAGCCGCTCTCATTAATTCTAATACAGATGCAACTAACTTCTCTCACAAAATGTGAAACATAGCTTTTAATTTGCTCTTCTGGCTCTTGCAGGACTGAGGTGATGTGCTGGAAAATACATCAATTAGGTTCATCTCCCACGAAGAAATAGCAAACCTCTGCTAAGCAGGTCAGTGTGGAAGGAGCGCAGGCACTGAAGGTGACCCCAAAGACCACAGTGCGTAATGGCAGCAGCTGTAGGAGGAAGCTGGGAACTCCTTGGTTCCGACCACAGGTTTTTACTCAGGGATGGCTGGGGATCCCTAAAGTGTCCCAGCAAGAAGAACGTGGCTCTAGCTTGGGGGAGGGTTTGGTATCTGTTGTAGAGTGTGGTCTTCTGACCCAACATGGCCACTACTTTCATCAGGTCACCAGTGCCCTCTTGAAAGCGTCCATCACTTAACCTTCCCTTCAGTTCTTCCTGAGGCTTTGAACCAAATTTCAAACAGTATTCTGTTCCAAATAACACCATATAGGTCTGACAAAGAATGACTTTTTGTCTCAACTGAAGTGCAATTACAGCCTGTAAAACATTAATGATAATTGCATAATCATAACTAATACTCAGACAGTGTTGAATTTGCTGATTGCCTCAAAATGTACTTTATTATAGCCATTTTGTTTAAATTAGGATGACACACTATAAAGAAAAAGAAAGTCCTCCTACTTCCTTTAACTGAGGCAGTTTCCTATAAGCTGTGAATGCTCTCTTCCCTCATTTCCTCTTGATATTTACTCAATGGAAACCTGAGTTGGGACCAGAGAGGGAGCTCAGCAATTAAGTACATTTGCTGCTCTTTCAGAGGACTTGTGGTGAGTTCCCAGAATCCATGTCAAGTGGTTCACAATCTCCTGTATCTCCATCTCTGGATGATCTAACCTCCTCTTCCTCCCTCTGCAGATACTGAGTGTGCGCTCACCAAAATAGAATAAAAAGAGGACACAAACCTGCTTTGTTTATCTAATGTTAGCTCTCACATCTGGAATTGGCTCGTTGCATCCCAGAAGTGTATCGAACTCCCTTGTTTGTAGAGGAAATTCTCCGCTACTTCATAGGTGGTTCCAGAAACTCAGTTGGGTTTAGTTCTGTATTTTAGTCAAGGTGACTTTATTGACTGTGCTATCCTTCCTCTTGGATTTCTCTTGCAAGCAGAAATTTAGGTTTGTTCCATGAGGGTCTCATTGTTATCTGATTCCAGCAGGCTCCTGTGTTTGAGCTTTTGATTCCCCAGGTGGTGATGCGGTTTTGACAGATTGTATAGTGTTTGGGACAGGATCTCTGACTGCTACTCGGGGCAGCCTTTGGATGTTATAGCCTGTTTCTGCTTCCGATTACACCATTCTGTGTCCTCTGACTCACCAAAAATGTGAACCATTCACGCAGCGAGCTCCTATCTCTACAGACAGGGCTGTCAGCCTCCATGGCTTCCCATGATGATGGACTAATTCTCCTGAAACCAAGCTGGAACAGACTTCAGCTCCTTTACGTTGTTCCTGTTAGCCATTCCGTCACAATTACAAAAAGAAAAACTAACATAGATGATAAAATTTAATCATAAAAAACTACATGTGGGGGACCACTCAAACAGCTGTAGCATGATCAAATTATAGCACTGAGGCATTCAAAATACAGGCCTCGTGGGATGGCTTAGTAGGTAAAAGTGCTGACTGCCAATCTGATGACCTGAGTTCAATTTTCAGGACTCACTTGGTAGAGGGATTGAACAGCTTCCCTCAAGGTGTCATCTGACATCTACACCTGTGCCATGGCATACACACACCCACAGTCTCCCAAAAGCACACAAAACAAATAAATAAAAAGGAAACAAAAACAGAGTCCATTTGAAAGTCAAGGTTTAAAGCAACTCTGTTAAGGTAGGATCACTATCTGTCTATGAATGTGTACCTAAGTGCATATGAGTGAAATGTATGTAGAGATAGTGCTTTGCAATCTAGAAGGTTCCTTAAGAAAATGAGAGGAAGTGAGGCACATACTGTGTTTGGGGAGAATGACCTTTCTGTATGGTTTCCTTTCTGCCTCTCTGCTCTGCACCAGCAGCCAGTCCCCTACTGAGTTCCAGCTTGGATTCTTTGTCTGCTTTAACTGGTCTTAGTTCTCCTATTCTCGGCATCCTAGTGGTTCATCTCCTTCTTTCTTCTGGCCTGCTGGAAAACCTTCCCTGCCCTCCCTGCTTCCGGTGGTCCCTGCTTCTCACAGCAGAAAGCAAGGTTCTCTCTTCTTGGCACCTAAGCTGCTGATCAACTTTATTTCACAGTGGTGGATAGCTCCAGGGTGAGCTATATAGAAGAGGTGAAAATCCTGGCTGATATGTAATCAATTGATAATGCGCTATCAAATGCATTTTAAATGATTTTCTTCCTGAGGGCATTGCTGGTGTTGGGCCCTCCTTTCTGGTCGCTCAATCAGGAATGGTAGGGAAGGGACAACTCTCTTAGGATGAACTGCTGCTTTTGATGGATGTTTTGTTTGCTGTGAGACAGTCTTGGCATATTTTTACATATGTGTGTGCTGTGGATGAAGACCTTTGAAATTGATCTGTAAATGATGCCTGGAAAATCTGCTGGAGTTTGATGGGAAATTCCCAGTAAAAACTTAGGACCCTCAACCCAGAAACAGTTTAGCATCATCAGAGACCAGGACATTGCTAAATTTCTCCTTTCCAGGGCCTAGAGAGACGGCTCGGTGGTTAAGAGCACTGACTGCTTTTGTAGAGGCCCTTGGTTCAATTCCCAGCCACCTGATGGTTCATAACTGTCTGTAACTCCAGTTCCAGGGGAGTCAGTGCTCTTTCTTGGCCTTTTCACACACTGGGTACACACGGTGCACATACATGCATGCAAGCAAAACAGTCATTCACCCTAAAAATTACAAAAAGATTTTTTCTCATCTTATAAACTGTTTTTTTTTTTTTTTTTTGCCACAATTTTCTTTCTGTGTGGCAGAGGTTAAACCTCCACTTCTTTCACTTTCTTAGAAGCAACTCTGGACATTGACACCATGATATGAACGATTTTATCTGACGCATCAACACTGCAACATGGCTTGGATGGCTCTGCAGCCCCAGGATCATGAGGAACGCTGAAAGGTAAATGGGTGTTTCCTGCTTGAGGTTGCCAGTTTTAGCCCATGTACCTCACAGAACCAAGGCTGTGCCAGATACTTGTGCTCCAGTCTACTTTTATATGTTTATAATAAATGAATGAATTAATGAATGAATAAATGCATAAACAAATAATAAATGATCAGATGGATGGTTTAGTGGCTAAGAACATGCACCGCTTTTTTGGAGGACAAGAATTTGGTTCTCAGCACCCACATCAATTGGCTCCCTCATCTTGAAAGATCTTTGTCACTGAGCTGATAAGACTGTTTGCTCTGGTCCTCCTTCCACTCACTGGGCCCTGACTTGTGTCCTGTAGCAGCCTGCATCCCACTCAGAATTGAGCTTCAGTCTCCTTCCTTAAGCACATCCCACTGATTTCCCATGTCAGTCATTTGACATTCTTGGGACTTGGGCATGAATCCTTGTGTCCATACTCTACCCTCACATCTGTGCTTAATTAATTATCAGCATGACACAACCCAGGATAGCCTGGGGATAGGGGTGTCTAGATCAGGTCGACCTGTGCGCATGCCTGTGGAGCACTCTCTTGATTGTTCATTGATTTGGAAGGAGCTAGTCTTAAAGCAGGGAACACCATTCCCACATTTTGAGTCCTGGACTTTTAAGAGTGGAGGCAGTTAAGCGAGCACCAGCTGTGCATCCGATACCCTGTCCCTAGTTTTGGATGCAATAGGAGCAGGTCCCTTAAGCTCCTGATGCTTTGCCTTCCCCACTCTGAGGAACTCAACCTGGAAACTAAGCTAAAAATCAACCCTCTCTCCTTTACGTTGCTTTTTGTCAGGGTATTTTTTTTTTTAATCACAGTAAGAGAAATAAAACCAGAGCAGTCCCTAACCCATGAACAAATTTTACTGGAATTTTTTAAAGATATACTTGGAACCACAGTAGCTTCAGAAAACCTCTACTGATTGACATCTCCCACCCTCACCACCATTTTCCCTCATCACTGTCTACAACAAAGTCTACAAGACTCCCCCTCCATCCCTCCTCCCAGTCTTTCTCTCCTTGCTCTTGTTTCAATCATTTCAGAATATTGCTATAGAACAATACTTTGCACATTAACTGTATTGCCCTAATTTTATAAGCTCCTCAAAGGTCAACAGTTGGAATGGACAGTGAAAGTCAAACTTCAGATGCAAGGCTAGAGGCCCATTTCGGAGTTCACCTGACAGCTCTCCAGGCTCAATTCCTGCCTGACATCCAGGCTCCATGGACATCCGCCATGTCCATGGATGGAACCAAAACACTCTGGCTATAATCTCACCCCAGGATATCCATGCATACTGTTCCCTCTGCCTTGATTCCTGGAGAGCCCTCTTGGCCCACTCACAGCCTCACAGCCTTCAGAACCCTCCCTCTGTATTGATGTTCTGAGGTCGTCCCTCACCCAAGCTGGGCAGATTATCAACATTGTTTCTTATTTACCCACTCAGTCCTAATTGCCCTTCAAGGGAAGGGCTGTAATTTGGTGTCTTTGTACTGAATTAACTCCTGGTTATGTACAAGACACTAGGACACAAAGTACATGAGGGAAGTTTCTAAATGAAAGGACCCATCTCTCTAGAGAGGCTTGGAGACAGCTGTTGCAGGAGTTCTAACTGGTCCTAATTTAAAAAACAACAACAACAACAAAAACTTGGAGCCAGATACTGTGTCAAATGATGAAAGATCTGAAAGAGAAAGGACAAGCCACAGTCAACTTTTACCTTGCTAACTCCTCAGCTTTCTCCTCTCGCCTTATATTGTTCTCTCTGCCCAGTCATATCAATTCGTGCCTCTCTGTATAGACCTCCAGATCTCTATGTTTAACTTGTGGCTAGCTCTGCCCTCTGATTTTCAGACAAGCTTTATTTGTTAGAGTACAAGCAAGATATTACTACCTTTCTCCTTTTTGTCTAAAAACAAGGTTATGAGGAAAACTACATACAATAATTACAATAAATAAATAAAATACATACAGGCAAAAAATGCATCAACAATATCTAGTCCATTAGCAACTGACAAATTCAGAGAAAGTACTCCATATCTATTCTAACTTGCATTATCGAAACTTTTAATGTCTCTCAACCTTATACACTTTATACATCTTTAGTGAATTTTTCCAAATCTGGTAATAAGGAAAACTATAACTATAAAGTCTACAACTCCATCAGAGATCCAAGAAGGTCATAATATTACCCGAGTAAGCAAGAAGTACAAACAAGCGACTTCCAAAAAATGTGAGAAATAACAGAAACAGCTGTCTGCCTAGACAGTCACCCAAGGTTTCTCTGCAATGTTGGGTCACCCATATTCAGCCTACAGGCCTAGCATATCTGATGGGCTTTTCTGTGAAGCAGGATATTCTGAAGAGCTGTTCTGCATTGTCTTGGCAAAGTTCAGCTGTCCTTTTTTTGTGTCTTGCTTGTCCAATTTGGACAGCATAATGTCAGCAGTCAAGACAAGAGCTCTTTCTTGCCCAGTGGCTAACTTTTGCCACAAAGAAACTAAACTGCATGTGGAGTTTCTTCAGTGTCTATCTTCTTCTCTGAGGTAGATTGGTGCAGCCAGGAGCAGATTTTTGTCATTGTCATAAAAAAAGAGGAAAGAATCTATGTCATTAAAACTTCTTAAATTCCATAGTCTGTAGATCTCTGAAGTGTTTGAAGATGACTTGCCTATCTAAAATACATTTGTTTGACCTTGAAAACATACATAATATTACTATAAGTTTGACTGTAATGACTAACAACTAACTTACATTTCTTTATATCCTAATTAGTTGGCAAAAATAACTTTCAAGGACTATAAATTAGCTTTACATTTTAAATGAGCTATATAGGTAAAATACCTTGAACAAGAGTGGAAATGTATGTACAGTATGTTCTAACAAAATTAATTACAAATTTGTATCAATATACAAAGATCCATATCAATTTAAAATGTTTCAAACTAGTAATTGCTTTTTTGGTTTAAAAGTAGATTCAATAATCTACTTTTTATCCTATTTCTATATCCCTTCTTTTTCTTTTTAGAGTAGATGAAATAAGCTACTCTTATATCCTATCATATCTATATCCCCCCTTTATTTCTTTTTTTCAAGACAAGAACCCTTAATCTAATCTCTTTTTTAAAATTGTTTTACTGACTATTACCAATAACAACTTCTAACCAGTTACCTAAACTATGACAAACATCCAATAATCCCTTGAATGACAAAAATTAACCCACTCCACTTCTTGAGAATATGGGTATTATGTTCTTAAATTTACTTACTGCTGTCTGGGGGTGATGGCATCTTTAGGGGACCTGAAAAAAAATTGTGTTACTTGTCAAGTCCTGGGAGAGGTAGCTTTATCATTTATTGTCCAGTCTCTACATAATGGCAAAGTAAAAGGCATGTCTTAAGTACTGGCTAGAGTAGTCTGTGAGGTTGGATCATATGAGATAGCCATCTCAAAATTGTCCTGAGCAGTTTGTCGTCCATAGCTGATCTTTAGATGTTTGTCAGCTTAGTGGCATTTTCAGTCCTGGTGGCATTGTCATTGTGGGGTTTCATCATTCTTTTGGAGACATCAAAGGTTGCTGTAGACATGGTCCTAACTCCCTGCAGAAAACTCAAACATTTTAAATGTCATATGCAGCATATCTCAAGTAAGTCAAAGAATCAATATTTGTTAAGTACATTCAGAGTATGAAAACCTAATTCCTAGTTACCCGATAGAGACTCAAACCAAAGATCATGTACAATAAGCTAAACAAAGCCTTTTTCTTTCTTTTTTTTTCAAGACAGGGTTTCTCTGTGGCTTTGGAGCCTGTCCTGGAACTAGCTCTGTAGACCAGGTTGATCTCGAACTTGCAGAGATCCGCATGCCTCTGCCTGCTGGGATTAAAGGCGTGCACCACCATCGCCCGGCTTAACAAAGCCTTTTTCTAGAATTAGTTAGTACCCTATATGACCATTAATATTATGACAAAATTTAATATATATTAATCTTATAAATTTTGATATAATATTTATATCTTAAGCAAAGCTTTAAAGAATCAAACCCCCAATAGATTATGAGATTAGTGGCAATAAAATAATCCCTTGATTTTTTTTTCTGTTTAATATTAGGAAGCTCTTCAGACATAAGACAGAGATTTGGGATTTTAATTTAACAAGCATGCTTAGGTTTAGAGATGGAGAGAGCCAACTCCAAAATCAGCTTTAATTTTTTAAAAAAGTTATTGATCTTATTGAGCTATATATTTTTCTCTGCTTCCCTCCCTACCTCTCTCCTCCCCTTCAACCATTTCCTAAGGTCCCCAAGCTCCCAATTTACTCAGGAGATCTTGTCTTTTTCTACTTCCCAAGTAGATTAGATCTATGTATGTCTCTCTTAGGGTCCTCATTGTGGTCTAGATTTTCTGGGATTGTGATTTGTAGGCTGATTTTCTTTGCTTTATGTTTAAAAACCACTTATGAGTGAGTACATGTGATAATTGTCTTTCTGGGTCTGAGTTACCTCACTCAAAATGATGTTTTCTAGCTCCATCCATTTGCTTGCAAAATTCAAGAAGTCATTATTTTTTCTGCTGTGTAGTACTCCATTGTGTAAATGTATCACATTTTCCTTATTCATTTTTCAGTCGAGGGGCATTTAGGTTGTTTCCAGGTTCTGGCTATGACAAACAATGCTGCTATGAACATAGTTGAGCAGCACAGGAGACCACTTTCTAAATATAACCCCAGTAGCACAGACACTGAGAGAAACAATTAATGGGATCTGAAACTGAAAAGCTTCTGTAAAGCAAAGGACAGGGTCAACAAGACAAAAGGACAGCCTACCTACAGAATTGGAAAAGATCTTCACCAACCCCACATCAGACAGAGGGCTGATCTCCAAAATATACAAAGAACTCAGGAAATTAGTCATCAAAAGAACAAATAATCCGATAAAAAAATGGGGTACAGACCTAAACAGAGAACTCTCAACAGAGGAATCTAAAATGGCTCAAAGACACTTAAGGAAATACTCAACATCCTTAGTTACCAGAGAAATGCAAATCAAAACAACTTTGAGATTCCATCTTATAACTATAAGAATGGCCACGATCAAAAACACTGATGACAACTTATGCTGGAGAGGATGTGGGCTAAAGGATCATCTGGAGGCATTACCATCCCTGACTCTACTACAGAACTACAGTATTGAAAGCAGCCTGGTATTGGCATAAAAACAGAGAAGTCGACCAATGGAATCGAATAGAAGACCCTGACATTAACCCACAAACCTATGAACACCTGATTTTCGATAAAGGAGCTAAAAGTATACAATGGAAAAAAGAGAGCATCTTCAACAAATGGTGCTGGCACAACTGGATGTCAACCGGTAGAAGAATGAAAATAGATCCATATCTATCACCATGCACAAAACTCAAGTCCAAATGGATTAAAGACCCCAATATCAGTCCAAACACAATGAACCTGATAGAAGAGAAAGTGGGAAGTACTCTACAACACGTGGGCACAGGAGACCACTTCCTAC
>NW_026067935.1:3825315-3834804 GCF_014885135.2 Alexandromys fortis
GGTTTCTAGCCATAAACAAAGGACATTGAGCCTATAATTAGTGATCCTAGAGAAGCTAAATAAGGAGAACCCAATGAAAAACATATAGTCATCCTCCTGAATATTAACCTTCATCAGGCGATGAAAGGAGACAGAGACAGAGACCCACATTGGAGCACCGGACAGAAATCTCAGGTCCAAATCAGGAGCAGAAGGAGAGAGAGCACAAGCAAGGAACTCAGGACCACGAGGGGTACACCCACACACTGAGACAATGGGGATGTTCTATCGGGAACTCACCAAGGCCAGCTGGCCTGGATCTGAAAAAAGCCTGGGATAGAACCGGACTCGCTGAACATAGTGAACAATGAGGACTACTGAGAATTCAAGAACAATGGCAATGGGTTTTTGTTCCTACTGCACAAACTGGCTTTGTGGAAGCCTAGGTAGTTTGGATGCTCACCTTACTAGGCATGGATGGAGGTGGGTGGTCCTTGGACTTCCCACAGGGCAGGGAAACTTGATTGCTCTTTGGGCTAATGAGGGAGGGGGACTTGATTGAGAGAGGGGGAGGGAAATGGGAGGCAGTGGGGGGAAGAATCAGAAATCTTTAATAAATAAATAAAAATTTAAAAAAAAAGGTCTTCAGAAAACAGGGTTACATAACCATTGTTAATGTGTCTGAGTCTTCTCTAGCTGACTTTCAAGGAAGGCGGGGGGCGTTCATTTAAACTGAAAACACTTTTGAATGGCATGAGGAAACTTAGGAAGGGAGGGGAAATCATAGAACCTCTTAGTGCAAAAAAGTAATTGGGGAAACGGTTTAGAGGGCTGAGCTATTTCTTCAAGGTGATATAGCTAGAAGAGTCTATTAGAACCATTTCTTATAACACAGCTGGAGACAAAACCCTGGAAAAAATGGATTCTATTACTCCCCACAAATAACAGATGGTCCACACACTAATATTGTTGAAAACCAAAGCCATCGTACTGCCTGTTCTGTGCTAAACAGCCTTGAGACAGGGGCACATTTTCCTGCTCTTTTATTAAATAATACTCAGAACAAGCTCAATTTATCTGCTTGCTCCAGAGAATGCAGAAGTAAAATTCGAAGGGGGAACCAAAGCAGCTTACTTATGGTGATTTATGTCTTTCACCTTGAGACTATGCAGGATGCTTGCAGCTTTGAGTCCACCAATCCAAATCATCAACTTTCTGCTTTGCAAATTCTCCCTGACTCTGGCCATGTATCAGACTCCAGCACTTTAAGGGATGTCATGTTGGATCTGGAGATGAAGCTATGCACTGTGCATTGCACTGACTTTCTAGGCTTAGCTGATCAGCACTTTATGAAAGCCCCTCTCATGCTTGCTTCTGACATACAGACTTATAGGTGCTGGATTGGGAAGCAAAGGCCCATGTTTTCAATACATGCTGTTTCTTCATACATCTTTTCTCAGTGTTACAGGATGTTTGGCCCGCAGCTACTTTTCTCAGACAAATCACTGAAAGATATCTGTGAATGGGCAGCTGTTCCTTTCTCTGGGTTATCGGCTTTAAAACACCCGGGGTTGGGAGCCAGAGACCTCTGAGGGACCAGGTGCGAGTCAGAGACCTCCGAGGGAGCAGATCTGAGCCAACAACCTCAGCCAGAGCAGGCTCAAGGCAGCAGCATCCCAGCAGCATCCATGCAAGCAGACCCAAATGACCCCCGGTATTGCAGAACGACTCCTGGGAGCAGTGAGGGACCTCCAGGAACACCGAGTAACCTCCAGGGTGACAGGAACCGTGGCCCTGATTGCACCATGACGAACAACCTTGGATCTTGCCTTGGATCTGAGCCTTGGATCCACTGGTACCTCGAAGACTGATCACCAGAGACACAGCACCAACTACACCAATCAGAGGAAAAGATAGGTAGATAAGGTAAGAATACACTCAACACCAATAAAAACTAATGACCCTACAACAGCAACACTTGAACAACCAAATATAGATGATGCAGAAGAAAATGACCTAAAAAATAACTTTAGGAAAATGTTTGAGTCCCTTGAAGAGAAAATGAAAAATTCCCTCAAAGAAATGGAAGAAAAAACAAACAAAAATCGGAAGACATCAACAAATCCCTTTAAAAAAGAAAAAGAAAAAAAAACAAACAGATGAAAGAAACTATTCAAAACATAAAAACTGAAATAGAGACAATAAAAAACACAAACTGATTAAATTATAAAAATGAAAAGTATAAAAAAACTATCAGGAACCACAAATGCAAGCATAAACATCAGAATACAAGAGATAGAAGAAATAATCTCAAGTGCTGAAGATACAAAAGAGGAAATAGACTCATCAGGCAAAGAAAACATTAAATCTAGCAAATGCTTAACACAAAATATCCAAGAAATATGGGACACCAAGCAAAGACCAAACTTAAGAATAATAGGGATAGAAGAAAGAGAAGTCCATCAAAAGCACAGAAAATATATTCAACAAAATCATAGAAGAAAACTTTCCCAACCTAAAGTAAGATATGCATAAGAAGATACAAGAAGCTTACAGAATATCAAATAGACTGGATCAAAAAAGTTTCTAGTCACATAATAATTAAACACTAAAGATACAGAATAAAGAAGGAATATTAAGAGCTGCAAAGGAAAAAGGCCAAGTAACGTATAAAGGCAGATCTATCAGAATTACACCTGACTTCTCAATGGAAAAAATGAAAGCCAGAAGGTACTGGTCAAGTATTGTGCAGACATTAAGAGACCACAGATATCAAGCAAGACTACTATACCCAGCAAAACTTTCAATCACCATAGACGAACAAAACAAGATATTCTGTGACAGAACCAGATTTAACCAATACCTAGCCACAAAGCATGAGAAGGAAAACTTCAACCCATGGAAGCTGGCTACACAAAAACACATACAATGGATGATCTCACAGCAGCGAATCCCAAAGAAGGGAAAAACACACATAATAACATCACCATCAATCACAGCAGCAATTCCCAAAGAAGGGAAACACACACACAATAACATCACCAACAACAAAAATTAAAATAACAGTAACTAGCAATCACTGGTCATTAATATCCCTGAATATAAATGGATTCAGCACATCTATAAAAAGAAACAGGCAAACAGATTGGATATGAATACAGAATTCATCCTTCTGCTGCATACAAGAAACACACCTCAACCTCAAAGACAGACAATGCTTCAGAGTCAAGGGTTGAGAAAAAAAAATTTCCAATCAAATGGACCCAAGAAGCAAGCTGGTATAGCTATCTGAATATCTAACAAATAGATTTCAAACTAAAATCAATCAAAAGAGACAGAAGAACATTTCATATTAGTCACAGGAAAAATCCATCAAAAGGAAATCTCAATACTGAACATCTATGCCCCAAACACAAAGGCACCCTCATATGTAAAAGAAACACTTCTAAAGCTTAAATCACACATTACATATACCCAAAAATGGTATTGCTGGGTCTTGAGGTAGGTTGTTTCCTAATTTTTTGAGAAATCACCACACTGATATCCAAAGGGACTGTACCAATTTGCACTCTCATCAACAATGCAGGAGTGTTCCCTTTACCCCCACATCCTCTCCAGCATAAGGTGTCATCAGTGTTTTGATCTTGGCTATTCTTATACAGGTGTGATGGAATCTAAGAGATGTTTTGATTTCCGTTTCTCTGATGACTAAGGATGTTGAGCATTTCCTTAAGTGTCTTTCAGCCATTTTAGATTCCTCTGTTGAGAGTTCTCTGTTTAGGTCTGTACCCCATTTTTTGCTGGATAATTTGTTCTTTTGTTGATCAATTCCTTGAGTTCTTTGTATATTTTGGAGATCAGCCCTCTGCCTGATGTGGGGTTGGAGAAGATCTTTTTCCATTCAGTAGGTATATGCCCAAAGGATGCCCAATCATACTACAAGGGCATGTTCTCAACTATGTTCATAGCAGCATTGTTTGTCATAACCAGAACCTGGAAGCAACCTAAATGTCCCTCGACCAGCGAATGGATGTGTAAATATGGTACATTTACACAATGGAGTACTACACAGCAGAAAAAATAACGACATCTTGAAATTTGTGCACAAATGGATGGATCTAGAAAACATCATATTGAGTGAGGTAACACAGACTCAGAAAGACAAATATTATATGTACTCACTCATAAGTGGCTGTTAGACATAAAGCAAAGAAAACCAGCCTACAAATCACATTCCCAGAGAACCTATGAGGACCCTAAGAGAGACATACATGGATCTAATCTACATGGGTAGTAGATAAAGACAAGATCTCCTGAGTAAATTGAGAGCATGGGGACCATGGTAGAGGGTAGAAGATGAGGGAAGAAGAAGGAAGGGGAGTGGAGAAAAGTATATATTGATACAAACACCTGGGGTTGATACTTTTGCTCCCAGTAGAAACTGGAGGGCTGAATGAAGATACTTCTCACACAGAGCTGTAAAAGGAAGGGGAGGTGTTTTTTTTTTCTATCAGTCATACAAAGTAAGAATGCAGGAAGCAGGCTTTCTTCGGCTGCTGTTTAAGCTAATGCATTAGTGAAGTTGACTCATGTGAAGGAGAAACTTTAGGCACTGCTTTGTTTGACTGTGGATGGTGTGGATTTTGCAAAGCAAAATTATGATTCTTTTTAAAAGTAGCATTTGTACAAATCCTTGAGAAATGTGCTTTGATAGTATTCCTCCTTTCCCTTTACTTCTTCTAAGTCCACCCACTCTACCTCCACTCCATACCCACCCAACTTTGAGTTTTCTTTTCTTTTTTTTTGCCCTTCCTTGAGTCTAATTTGTGTTGTACAATTACACTTGGGTGTGGGGCCTGCCCTGGAGTGTGGCCACTCTACTAGGGGTCATGCAATCAAAGAAAACTGACTCTCTAGGGGTGCAATTACTCTTGGATGTGCAGCCTGCCCTGAAGTGTGGTCACTCTGCTAGGGGTCACACAATCAAAGACAACTGACTCGCCTTCTCCCCGCAGAAATCAGATGTCAATAGCTCCTCAGCGAGGGGCTGGACTTGCCCATCTCCTCACACCCCATGCTGGGATTTGTCTGTCTTTGGGTCATGTGAATGCTTTTAGAATCACTGCAAATTCATGCGTGAAGCTGCCTACTGTGCCTGCCCAGAGTGGTTTTCTAGATGTTGTCTTTTGCCTACTGGCTCTTTCAATCTTTCTGACCCCTTTCTTTATGATGCCTGATTCTTGAGAAGAGGGGAATGATTTGTCCATCATATTTAGGGTTGAACATTCCACAGTTTATTATTCACCCCTTGCTTGCCAGTTTAGGACCTTAGAATTAATTGTCATCTACTACAAGGGGAAGTGTCTCTGATGAGGAATGAGAGCTATTTGTATCTATGAGTACAGAGAAAAGTCACTAAAAGTCCTTCTAATACTATGCCTATTTAATTTCTGTTTAGCAGACTACTAACAGTAAGCTTTCCTTCAAGGGTCCATGACCTATCTAGACACAGGTTTATACAAAGTTTAACCATAAGAGCCCATGACTTCTAGATAAATGTGGATAGCACATTCTAAATAAATGATTACTGGATAAGAGGGTGAGTTCTTTGCACTTGGTTATTTAGTCTTCATAAAACCAGATATATCACTTGTAAACACACAAAGACTAATTAACAATGCAGCTACATGGATAAAAAGGAGCTGGGCACCATCAATGTCAGGGAAATATACACCCAAACCACAGAAGTCGATGGGAACTGCCCAGAATGTGTGGACAAGGGACACATTATATGCCATTTGTGATAGTGTAAATCCCTAGAACCTCTTTGGGAAACAGAATTGCAGTGATTTCAACAGCTAAAAATAGAATGGATGTGACTTATGAAGCAATCCCTCTTCCAGGTGTGGATCTAGAGGAGATGACATCAATGTGTCAAAAAGACATCCCCATTCCCATGGTGGGTACAGCAATGTTCATGATAACCAGAATGTATTCTATTGGCCCTTCTGTTGCTCTGATAAAACATTCAACCCAAAGAGACTTAGGGCATTTATTTTAGCCTAGAGGTCACAGTCCATCACTGATAGAAGTCAAGGCAGGAATGTGATGTCAGGCCTGTGTGCTATGCCACACAGAGTTACTCATTTCATAACTAAGCAGTACAGCAGGAGCCATAGAGGATGTTGCTTGTTGCACCACAGGCCATTTTATACTCAGCTAGCTTTCTTACACAGTTCAGGAATGCCTGCCTAGGGAATGATGCCACCCGGAGTGGGCCGGGTATTCCTGCATCAATGAACAATGAAGACAATCCTTTCAGACATGTCCATAAACTAGTTTCCTCTACATGACTCCCGACTAAGACTCTTCCCAGATTAACTCTACATTGTATCAAGTTGACAGTCAACACTAACCAGAACCTTTCCTAGGAATGGACAACTTAGCTCTTCTTGCTATTATACTCTAAAAATACAGTGTGCTGCGCATTTGCTTAGCATTTATATCACATTGGGTATGAAGTCATCCAGAGAGGACGAAGTGCACAGAATGGTGCATATAGCCTGCATGCAAATGCTGCAGCATATAAATGAGGACACAAGTACTCACAGACTCTAGTACAGTCTGAGAGAGGCTGCTAAACTGGTATATATAGATATGAAGACCACTTACATAGAAGCAGAGAAAGGGAAAATGAGAGCCAATTGTCTGGAATTCTTAATAATTGTGTGGGGTGTATGAGAGGTGGGTGTATTCATATGGGTGGTGTGTTTCCACATGTGCATGAGGAGGTCACAGGACAACCTCAGATGTTGTTTTTATGTGTGCTCTACCCTGTGTTTTGAGGCAGGGTCTCACACTGGGTCTGGAGCATCTTTATTCTTCTTGACTGTCTGGCCAGCAAGCGCCATGGATCTGTCTGCTTCCATCTCCCCAGTGTTGGGATTATAAACATTACCCTTATGCTCTGTTTTATGTGGATTCTGGAGGTCTGGAACTCAGACCTTTCTGCTTGCATAATGAGCATTTTACTGAAATCATCTCCCCAGAACCTAAATTGCAATAATTCCCCATAATAAAATCCTGTATATTAAAATAAAACTTGCTCCTGTCTCGGTATACTTCCAAACAGACTCTTCCTATTTGTTTCTGGTTTATCCCTAAATACATTCCTTTATGCCCAATTTTTTACCTTTCACTCTCGATTCCTTCTTCCCTTCCCTCCATCGTTCTTTCTTCTCTCTCTTCCTCTCTCTTCCCTCCTTCAGCTTTAAGGATCATTCTTGAATGTCTTCTTTTCTAAGATATAGTCTTTAACTTTGTTGTGTTTATTTGTTTCCATTTACCATCTTCCCCATCTTAAATATAAGCTCAATAGGGGCACTGATTGCTTTCTATTTTGATCCATATCAAAAGCACTCAGTTGGCAGAACGAGGCTTCTTGAACATTTACCAGCCAACAGTTGATTTATTGGGCCTCTCTCTGCTGAGTGACTCTGGTGCAGACAAACCAAGCCCCACTCTTTTGGAGTATGGATTCTGATTCTCATGCCAGCCAAGAACTCAAGATTCCCACTCAACTGAGGCAGAGGGCATTAGCAATTTTCCATCTCCTTGGCACGCTTAACTCATTTAATATTTTATTATAATAAAAGAGGATATCCAAGCCAAATCTTTCAGAGCTGACGTTGAGAGTCCTCTGTGCTTGAGAGATCAATTCCTGAAGGCGAGGCATTTCCACTCTTAGCTCCATTTCCTTAGACACCGCTAAGTCCATTCCTCCTTCTCTATGTAGCTACTATTGACTTCTCATTATAAAATCATAGTTTTGTATTCTTCTCCATCCCCAACACAGTCTCAGCATAGAATTGCCTTCTCACTAATCTCATCAGTTTGGTGACACTGATTGCATAAATGTTCTCTATTTACTTATTATCTCATAAAGAAAGTTTAGGACACTTTATAATTGTTATTTTTCACTTAATTAATCTTTTTTGCATTTTTCACCATCCTCATCATTCAATATAATAAAAAGTTAACATATCTGATTCTTGTTTTAATTCTTTACTATTTGCCTCTCTTTCTTGTGCTCTGTAAGTTTTTAATTTTCACTACATTAAAAAAAATATTATACAACTGATCAGGGGTTTGGGAGGCTGGAACTGGTCTGGTGCAAAACTATTGGCATTTCCACCTGGTGGAGAAAACTTGTGGATAGCCTAAGCTCCAGGGCCTGGAGACACAGGGCTCGGTGAGTAAATGCGCTTGCTACCAAACCAGATGACATGAATTTGATCTCCAGAACCCACGTGGTAAGAGAACTGACTTCTGCAACTTGTTCTCTGACCTCCGACCTTCACACACATGTTTTGATATATGCATGCTCATGTACACATGCTATCTCTCTCTCTCTCTCTCTCTCTCTCTCTCTCTCTCACACACACACACACACATACTGTAACTTAATTTTTTAAAAAAGTAATTTATGTATTTATATGAAACTGGGTGTAACAGCACAGGCCTGCTATCACAACTACTCAGGGCTCTGAGGCAGGAGGATCACAAGTTCAAGGCCTTCATGGACCGCAGCATGAAGTTATGGCCAACCTAGACACCTCAGTGAGACCCTGTTTCAGAGCAAGTATTAAAAAGAGTACTGATGGTGGAGCGCAATGGCAGAGCTAGAGAGCACCTGCTCAACGTGGGCTGGGCTGACCCCAAGTTCTGCAGCACCAAAGAAACCCACACGAAACTGATGGAAGGTGAACAAGCAATAACAAAACAAGTCAAGTGGGAAAACAACAAAGAATATCAGATGCTAACAGAAGAGAGCTGAGCTGGCGCCAGAAGATGGGGAAAGGCATAATTCTGGGTATTTTGTCGTTGTTTGTCTTATTCTATTTATTAGGAAAATTATGTAAGTTATTTAAAGAGAAAATAATTAGTAATGGAACAGGACCCTTCAAAAACTCTTACTGTACTTACTGGTTACATATTTTAAGTGATTAAAAAATGTCACCTTTAATTGGCCCTATCCTATAGCCATACTGATGAATGTCTTGCATATCACCATAGAACCTTCATCTGGCGATGGATGGAGATAGAGACAGAGACCCACATTGGAGCACCAGACTTAGCTCCCAAGGTCCACATGAGGAGCAGAAGGAGGGAGAACATGAGCAAGGAAGTCAGGACCGTGAGGGGTGTACCCACCCACTGAGACAGTGGGGCTGATCTATTGAGAGCTCACTAAGGCCAGCTGGACTGCGACTGAAAAAGCATGGGATAAAACCGGACTCTCTGGACATTGAGCCTATAATTAGTGATCCTAGAGAAGCTAAATAAGAACCCAAAGGCCGGGCGGTGGTGGCGCGTGCCTTTAATCCTAGCACTTGGGAGACAGAGGCAGGCGGATCTCTGTGAGTTCGAGACCATCCTGGTCTACAAGAGCTAGTTCCAGGACAGGCTCCAAAACTACAGAGAAACCCTGTCTCGAAAAACTAAAAAAAA
>NW_026067935.1:3835297-3878340 GCF_014885135.2 Alexandromys fortis
CCAAAAAGAGGAACATGGGATGTACTCACTCATATTTGGTTTCTAGCCATAAATAAAGGACATTGAGCCTATAATTCGGGTTCTTAGAGAAGCTAAATAAGAAGGAGAACCCAAAGAAAAACATATAGGCATCCTCCTGAATATTAACCTTCATCAGGCGATGAAAGGAGACAGAGACAGAGACCCACATTGGAGCACTGGACTGAAATCTCAAGGTCCGAATCAGGAGAAGGAGAGCGAGCACGAGCAAGGAACTCAGGACCGCGAGGGGCCAATGGGTTTTGATCCTACTGCACGTACTGGCTTTGTGGGAGCCTAGGCAGTTTGGATGCTCACCTTACTAGACCTGGATGGAAGTGGGTGGTCCTTGGACTTCCCTCAGGGCAGGGAAACTTGATTGCTCTTTGGGCTAACGAGGGAGGGGGACTTGATTGTGGAAGGGGAGGGAAATGGGAGGCAGTGGCGGGGAAGAGTCAGAAATCTTTAATAAATAAATAAAAATGTAAAAAAAGATCATTTTCCTGCTGACACACATAGAGGATTTAAATTGGACCTCTAATTCATGAAATAATACTGAATATGTTCAGGATAGCATTTAGAATTGCCAAGTGTGCAGAGAACCATTAGATACCAGTGCTGAAATGGCCAAGATAACGCCCTTAACTGGCAGACGCTTTAGAGGACAAATGATCTTGAAGCACACAGTGCAAACTGTCAGCAGACAAACACAAGACATATAAATGAACCAAGAGAAAGTTCCATAACTTAAAACTAAAATGGCTCAAAGAATGAAATAAGTCATATCTGCCTTTGAGATGGTGTATCAGGAAAAGATGTTTGAAGATCTGAACATGGTGGACAATGAGGGCTGATGAGAAGCCAAGGACAATGGCACTGGGTTTTGATCCTACTGCATGTACTGGCTTTGTGGGAGCCTAGCCTGTTTGGATGCTCACCTTCCTAGACCTGGATGGAGGAGGGAGGATCTTGGACTGCCCACAGGGCAGGGAACCCTGACTGCTCTTTGGACTGGAGAGGGAGGGGAAGGAGAGTGGGGCGTGGTGAGTGGGGGGAAGGGGAGGGAAATGGGAGGTAGGGAGGAGGAGGAAATTTTTTTCAATGATAATAATAATAATAGTCACCTTTAGCCCAGGTGGTGGTGGTACACACCTTTAACCCCAGCAGTGAGAAGCCAAGGAAGGCAGATTTCTGTGAGTTCGAGGCCAGCCTGGTCTACAGCATAAATTCTAAGATAGCCTGGGCTGTCACACAGAGAACCGTGTCTCAAAAAAGCAAACAAAAAATGGTAACTTTAATAGTCTAAAACCTATGTCATCAAATATCCCTCCAAAGGAGTATTATTGAGTAAAACACACTAATTCAATTCCAAATTTAACTGAATTAATCTCCAGCATGTAACAAAAATGAATTTTATTTTAGAATATTTTCATTAAGTTAATAGGGCAATTACAATTAATATTTTAATTTTCAGAATTAATTCAGATCATATTATCTCCACTTAAGTAGGCATCATAATGGTGCTGAGCTAATAGATATTCTAGTAATAAAATTAGTAGTTTGTCAACTGCCTAAGGTTTACGTGCTGAATAAGTGTGGGCTGTCATTGTTTGTTATAAACAATGCATGTTAATTAATGATCTAGCAAAGTTCAGAATTATTCCATTCTTAACCCTGGTGTGGTGGTTTGAAAGAAAGTAGTCTCCAAGGGAGTAGCACTATTAGGAGGTGTGGCCTTGTTGGAGTAGGTGTGGTCTTTTTGGAGGGTGTGTATCACTGTAAAGGTGGACTTTGAGATGTCATATATGCTCAAGGCATTTCCAATGTCTCAGACCACTTCCTGTTGCCTGTGCAAGATGTAGCACTCTCAGCTACCCCTTCAGCACCGTGCCTGCATGCACACCAGGCACACCATGTCTGGTCTGTCTCACCACAATGATCATGGACTAAACCACTGAAAATGGTAGCCACCCAAGTTAAATGTTTCTCCTTTACAAAAATTTCCATGGGCCGGGCGATGGTGGCACATGCCTTTAACCCCAGCACTCTGGAGGCAGAGGCAGGTGGATCTCTGTGAGTTCAGTTCCAGAACAGGCTCCAAAGCCACAGAGAAACCCTGTCTCGAAAAACCAAAAAAAAAAAAATCCATGGTTGTGGTGTCTCTTCACAAGAAGAGAAACCATAACTAAGACCCCTGGATAGGTTTTCAAAGTTGTGTTATTTTCAGGAGAATATAGAAGCATGGGTTATGCATTGCATTGATTCTTTGATGATGGTTTGTAGAATGTCTGGCTGTTTCAGTCCACAAGAGATCCTGCTACAATGCTGGGGTTAAAACCCCAAGATAAAGAGGAACTCTGGGAGTTGAGTTCCTGACAGTTGGTCCTCAAAGATACCACTACAGCTCATCTCCTAGTAGTGTCTTCATCAGAGAACCCTTGGCAATGGGGAAACGTATAAGGTAAAGAGGCCTGAGACCCGAGAAAGCACCAACACCACCAGTGAAAAGAGCTGTTTAACTATGAGTATTCACATGGGAATACAGTCAAATCAGGTTCCCTTCACCAAATTAAAGCGAATTCATTGATCTGAATTTAGAATTGGTTTGTTAAGGTATGGTGGTGATGCTAGCTTCCACTGAAGTTTTGTGGTGGTTAACTTGGAATAAGTACAGCACCCCACAAATGACCCAGTTAAAAAGAGAAACTCAATGTTTTCCTTGAAAATTTTTAAAGCTGTGAGACAAAGACCACAATTTAACTTAAGAATGATTGTAAATAAATAATAGGATTCATTTTGAACCCCCATTGTTCCCATTACCTAGTTATCATGGTGGTCATTTGAGAGAGAATCATTACCTACTACCTCATGTGTTTGACCACTTGATCTCCTGCAGGTGGCGCCGTTTAGTGGAGGTTATGGAACCTCTAGAATTTGGAGTCTGGCTGGAGGTTTGCCATTTGTGGGGTGTGGAGGCTCATAGCTTCACCATAGTTTACTTTCTTTGTCTCTCTCTCTCTCTCTCTCTCTCTCTCTCTCTCTCTCTCTCTCTCTCAAAACTCTCTCTCTCTCTCTCTCTCTCTCTCTCTCTCTCTCTCTCTCTCTCTCTCTCTCTGTGCTTGTGGATAAGATAGGAACTCTCAGCTTCCTTCCTCTTGCTACCAAGCCTCATCCTAACTTAAACAACCATTAGTGCACTTCCTCCTCTGTGAAATTTCTTATTCCGGATATGTCATGGAAATAGAATCTGATGGCAGGTAATTCTTTCAGTGAGCCTGGCTTCTTTCAGTTAGCCCAGTGTTCTCAAGTCTCACCCATATGAGATCATGATATCTTTTAATCCCTTTTAGTGGCAAATAGTGCCACTTCATGTGAAGAGACGGGCTTCTGTTATCCTGTAACCAGCTGATAAACATTTAAACACTCTACATGTTCTATCAGCAAAGTGCTATGAACATCTGTAAAGTATGAATATATATATATGTATATGTATATATATATTCCAGATTTCTCAAGCCAATTCAGATCTCTTCAATATTGCCAGTCTCACTAGCTAGCTTGTTCCAGGGATCCATGGTGTGTACCTTCCAGGGCCAAAATTATGGATGGGCTATAACAGCTATTAATATGTATTCTAAAGATCTGATTTTTGGTCCTCTGGATTGTGGAACAAGCATTTTTACTGCTAACCCATCTTTCCATCTCTGTAACTGTATAATTTTAAGTAGTTTTTAAATTCCTGTCTTGACTGAGGTATGTGCAGTTGCCCACCGTGGTCAAGTTTTTCTTGCAGTAAGCTAAAAACCTTTTAATTCTTTTAGTTGACTGACATCAATGCAGTTCAAGTATTTATAATAAGCAGATGGATTGTTCACAAAATTGCATCAATACGGAAAATTCTATTTTCATTTCCTGGACACTTTCTAATGTTGAGAGTAGAGAATATTGTTAGACATAATTGAAATCTCTGCCCAATTGTGGCACTGAACAATGAAAACCTTCTCATGCATCCAGACTCGGTAATATTTAATTTGAAATATTGTGATGATTCATTCATTTGCTTTTGTGCCTTTTAATTATCATCAAACATTGCAACAAAAAGATGAATTTTCTGTGAAAATGAAACCTCAAATTCAATGAAAATAAAGAACCAAAATTCAAAGCATGGAGGCCTTTGTTCATTGAAATTCGAGGTGAAGTGAGGCTTGTCACAGAGCAACAAGACTGTCCCAAGGTCCCAGTGCCCGTGGCAGTGTTCTCCACATCATGGTTCCTATCAGTTTTCCACACTCACTGAGGTGGTACAGGGCACCTGGGACACAGTTAGGTAATGAAGGAAAGATGTGAACAAAATCCTACCAATCATCTTGACGGTGGGACCTTGATCTCCTAGACAATATATCTCTGGATTTGCCTATGAAAACATTTGGAGAGGAGCTTAATGGAAGCACTCATGTTCAGTGTGGGCATCACTATCCCAGACTGAATGGAAAACAGGAAAGAAACTATCAGTATTTATCTCCTTCTGTTTCTTGACTGTGAATGAAATGTGACTGCCACCTCATGTTCCTGCTGCCCCGTCCTCCCCACTGGAGTGGATTAGATGCTCTCAAACTATGAACCAAAGTGTAGTCTTCCTTGAGTTGTTTTTGCTTGCTATTTGGCACAACATCAACAAAAGTAACTTGCACAGATGATGTAGACTGTAAGGACCCAGGAAGCCATATTGAGATGTAAATATGGATCAGCTTCATCTTCCCCTTTCAGGGTACCCAGTGCTGGGTCCCTTCTCTTGCCCTGTAGGCCTGTGTGTACAGACACTGGAAGGAGACATCATCAAGCTACTCCAGTGAGTAAGTATCATTTAACAAAATACTTTAGAATGTTCCCTGGGAACATTCTGGAAACAGTTTTTTAGTATGGACAGGAAGTAGCTACTGTACTGATTGGGTTACATAAGTCTCTGTTCTCATTGAGCACTGAGAACTAAAAAGCTAATTTCAGATAATTGTTCAGGTTATGAAGAAAAATCATTGGGGTTGAGAGACAGTGTTGGGTGAGACTACTTTAGCCTTTGGTTTAAAGGTTTATTTCCAGAAAAGCAACTTAAGTTGACAGTGTAGAGGCCATCCATGTGTTCAATCAGAAGAGGCAGAATATTGCAGTAGTGGGGCCTGAGTAAAAGCTGCTCATCTTATGGTGGTCAGAAAGCAGAGAAAGGAAGGTAACAGAAAGGACGGGACATGGAACAAGACACGTGCTTCAGAGGCCTGCCACCAAATTCCCAAGGCTCCATTTGAAGGGACTCTAGCCAGTCCTAGCATGGCAAACATGGTCTGGCAGGCTTTGTCCTCCTCCCTTGTTCCCTCTGCATTGTTAAACTGTTAGATTGCATTCCGAATACTAGCCACCAAGGTCCATTCCCTTATTTGGCGACTTCCTCCTTCTAAGGTTGACAACCAAAGTTCAGCTATTAAAAATTTGAAGCCCAGCAATCAGAAGTCCCCTTTGGATCACCTAATTAACAAGCCCAATTAAAAATAAACACCCCATCCTAACATGGGTTCTATCCCTTTACCTTTATAAACTGCCATTTTCCTAAGGGCCATGCTGATCTACTCTCTATCCCAAGGCTGTCCCTTTGTTTCACTCTGAGATAAAATCTCTTCCCCCTTTCCTTTTTTCCCTTCCCCTTCTCCTTCATCCCCTATCTCCTGTCTTTGTGTTTTATTCTTTGTCGTCTGTCCTTCTAGGTCAAATAAATCTTTGAGTTGAGAACTTGTCTTGGGGGTCCTGAGCCAATACTTTTCCTTTCACCACTCCCCGACATTTCTATCACCTCTCAATAATGCTACAAATTATGAATCCATCAATAGATCAACTGCTCATGAATTGAAGCCTTCATAATCCAATCCAACTACCTTTCAGAAGTGCCATCTATGATTTTTGCTTTTGAGAACAAGCCTGCAAGGAAGGTGTGAGCTTCTAAGAGTGAGCTAGCTAGCTAGCTTGCTTGCTTGCTTTCTTTCTTTCTTTCTTTCTTTCTTTCTTTCTTTCTTCCTTCCTTCCTTCCTTCCTTCCTTCCTTTCTTTCTTTTCCTTCTTTCTTTCTATCCTTTCTTCCTTCCTTCTTCCCTTCCTTTCTTTTTTCTTTTTCTTTCCTTCCTTTTTCCTTTATTCCATTCCTCCCTCTTTCTCTCTCTCTCTTTTCCTTTCCTTCTTTATTACTTCCTTCCTGTTTTCCTTGTTTCTTTTTTCTTTTCTTCCTTCTTTTCCTTTATTCTATTCCTCTTTCTTTCTTTCTTTCTTCCTCTCTCTCTTTCTTTCTGTACTTATTGGTTGTATGTGTCAACTTGACACAAGCTGGAGTCATGAGAGGAAGGAGACTCAGTTGAGGAAATGCCCCACGAGATCCATCTGTAAGGCATTTTCTCAATTAGTTATCAATGGGGGAGAGCTCAGTTCACTATGGGGGGATGCCATCCCCAGTTGTTGGTCCTGGGTTCTATTAGAAGGTGGACTGAGCAAGCCAGTAAACAACACACCCTCCATGGCCTCTGCATCAGCTCCTGCCACTAGGATTCTACCATGTTTGAGTTCCTGTCCTGACTTCCTTCAGTGATGAACAGCAATGCTGAAATGTAAGCCAAATAAACCCTTTTCTCCACAACTTGCTTTTTAGTCATGGTGTTTCATCTCAGCAATAGAAAACCTAACTCCTGCGCTCTCTCTCTCTCTCTCTCTCTCTCTCTCTCTCTCTCTCTCTCTCTCTCTCTTCATTTCCTGTTTTTCTTATCTTGCATGCATATGTGTATATATTCTTGTGTGTTATTGAAGCCAAAGACTGACCTGACCTCAAGCATCTTCCATAAACCTTCTCTACCTTATTTTCTGAGACAAGGCCTTTCATTGAATTTGGAGATCAGTAATTTGATTAGACTTGCCGACAAGCAAGCCACAGAGATCCTCCTATCTCTGCCTCCTCAGGCACAGGCTTTAATATTGACAATGGTTTTCCTGTATGATGTTAGAGAGCAAACTCAGGTCCTCATGGTTGAACATCAGGTACTTTACAGACAGAGCCGTCTCCCCAGTTCCTTAAGGAAGAGAATTCATATCTGTTGTGTGACAAAACTTTTCCTGTGAAGATTCAACACACGCATCTACTTATTCCAGATAGGGATTTTAAGACAGATCAAAGTATGGTTAGGATAAAAGTACAACTTGGTGAGTCAATGAGTTTTACTGAACTTATAGGAATATAGGTGAGGGGTTACTTATGGAAGCAGAAGTGAGTCAAAGACAGCTGCATCACCAAAACCTACTCCAGTATGGGTGACAGCTCACCAAAGCTGGGAACCTAGAGCATACTGTACAGACTGCAGGCATCTCAACAGATTATAGAGAATGTTCAACTGAATCAGTTGGTCTAAACCCTTTCTAGGCTGTTTCCACTTCTTCCAGGCAGTTGATCTGATCTTCAAGTCTGCCTTGCATCTTTGCTTGTCTGAGAGTGACTCTTAATAGTCTGTATTTTTTATTCTTTGGAGAACATAGCTTAGTGAATCTCATCAGTTTCAGGTACTTCCTGATGATGTTTTGATGTGTTTACTTTCTGACTTAAGGATCTTCCCAGAGGGTGGAATATGCTGTGGGACAATGGTCTTATATCCTGTCATTTGTATTGTTTTAATAAAATGCTGATTGGCAGTAGCCAGGCAGGAAGTATAGGTGGGATGATCATGTAGGAAGTAGAGGTGGGGTGATGAAAACAGGAGAATTCTGGGAGGAGGAAAGAGTCAGTCTGCAATCATCACCCAGATGCTGAGGAAGCAAGATGAAAATGCCTCGCTGATAAAAGGTACCAAGCTGTGTGGCTAACACAGACAAGAATTATGAGTTAATGTAGGATGTAAGAGTTAATAAGAAGTCTGCGCTAATAGGCCAACCAGTTTATGATTAATGTAGACCTCTGTGTGTTCCTTTGGAACTGAATGGCTGAAGGATTGGGTGGGACAGATTGACCAAATTGCTGCACAATAATATCCAAACCAAAATAATACAATAGGCATAAGGATTAAAGGGTGTTGAAGTAGTCTTTCTTAGGGAAAACCTTAGGAAAAACTTGCATCCAGTGTGTTCAATCAGTAAACATGTAAATATCATGATGAAAGTAGGGGACTCTCCTCCAAATTAGCCCCGAAGCACTTTTGGGGAAGGTATTGAAGACTGCCAAGGAAAGCATGACAATCACAGCAGGACTTTAACCTGAACCTTACAAAGAGAGCTCCAATGTCCAAGACCATGCCACATATAACAACAAATCACAGCATTCCCAGCTAGAGAATCTGGACAAAATCATGCTCTTCTGGTCCTCTTATACTGTGATCTATCAGAACAATTAGTACCCATCCATATGACACCTTTTATATGACATACAAGAAGCTGAGGGTTGCATTTTGCTTTTCTGTGAAAGTGCTCCATCATGTGATTGCTTGTGCTTTTCAGTATTTAAGATGGGTGTATCTTAGCACGATATCCTTCCTGCAAGAATTCACTCTGATCATTTGTTTTATTTCAGGCAAATTATGAGCTGATGGTTGTGTCATTGAGTAACATTGAACTACTGAATGATTCCCACCCCATTTTTAGTGCATCCTTGTGGAACAATTAGTTTGACATTTGGGGGATTTAAAAACATCACTTGAGTGCTTTTTAATCCCCCTTTCATTAAGAGGAGAGTCAGCTTCATTTCAAGAGCCTTCACCATGGAACAATCTCTGGGATGTGATTTAATAACATTGGCATGTTTTTCCTAGATTGACGCTCCACTTCTCTCTTGTTTATGACAAGTAATAGCAATTTTCTATTCATAAGATAATATAAAGTATCTTGAAAATAAATCATTTCATGTGGATCCATTTAAAATGATATGGTGGCTAGGATAGAGGTTTTATAAATATTGAAAACTCATAAAGCTGCCTTAAAGAGGTACACAAAGAAAGGTACAAACTTGGGTTATAATAGACAAAGTGGAAATATACATAAAATAAGAGTTCCCAGCCTTATAGTCTATCATCAAGGGAAGCCAGCGCAAGAACATGAAGCCATGGAGGGGTGCTGCTTACTGACTTGTTCCCCATGGTTTGTTCAGCCTGCTTTCTTATATAACCCGGGATCACCTGCCCAGGGATGGCACTCCACACAATGAGTTGGGCCTTCCTACATCAATCATTAATCAAGGCAAAGCCCCACAGACTAGCTCACAGGCTTATCTGGTGGAGACAAATCCTCAATTAAGAGTCCCTCTTCCTTCCTGGTGGTGGCAGCACACACCTTAATCCCAGCACTTGGGAAGCAAAGGCAGGTGCATCTCAGTGAATAAAGGCAAAATTGGTCTACAAAGCAAGTTCTACAATAGTCAGGACTGTTATAAGAGAAACCCTGTCTTGAAAAATAAAAAAAAAAAAAAACAAAGGTCCCTCTTCCCTGATAACTCTAATTTGTGTCAAGCTGACAGAAACCGACACACCTGTTTTAACAATTCCCACACAGACTTTCCAGAACTTGGAAAGGTGGCAACTAAAGCTAATGTTTTGGTTATGGACAGCAACAGAAAGCAGATGGTTAGAAAAACAGACGCTGGAGACAATGGCTCCAGGGCAGCACCATGGACAGCTCATTTGTTTGCTTCCCTGTGGAAAACTGCCAGCTGTGTCCAGGCAGGGGTTGAGGATCCAGGCTGATGTAAATCAAAAATAAAAGGTGTCACTATAGATAATTACTCTAGAAAAGCAACAAACCTATAAAAAATAAAAATAACCCTGCTGTATAAAAGTGAACTTGAACTCTATGAGTTACCTGGACGCTTTTAAAGAACTGTTAGCTGTCCAAGAAATTAAAGTAGGATTTATCCCTATTCTCAAATAAAGCAGAGTAAGTGATCATGGGAACATAATTTCTCCACCCCTGTGACCTTGATAATGCTGGGTCTAGAAAACTAAATCTTTTTTGATAATTTCTTTCAGAATCTCAGTGTCTTCCCTTCCTCCGGGGATGGGGTGTAATCTAGAAGGCACCTGTGTGAAGGTTGCTGACTTGGAACCATTATGCATCCCTAGGGTTACCATGGGACAGGGCATTAATGCATCAAGTCAAGATGGAACCAGCATAATAAATATGTCTACCATCTTCAACATTGCTTGTTGCCTTGATGTGAGATCATTTAAGTCCCTGCTCTCCAGCAATTTGAAATATGTGATTCACTGATGCTAGCTACAGTTATTCATCTGTGTAATATAATTCTAGAATTTCCTCTATCTAAACATACCTTTGTGCACATGAACCAAATTATTCCATATTCCTGTCCCACTTTCTCTGTCTTCCTAAATTCTAGAGAGAGATAGGTTTTCTTTGCTTAAATTTTAGAGATAATCTTATTTAAATTTCACTTGTAAATGTTTGAGTTTTTTTTTTGTCTGGTTTATTTCACTTAACATAATTGATGTGGGGAAAATGGAAGAGTATTTGTGGTAAATACCATGATGTAGACTGAGCTTTAAACAGTTCAATACTGCGGATTTGAGGCAGGGAGACAGTTGAGCGTGAGGTATGGAAGGACCCTCACCAAAGGCTTTGAAATTAGCATATGAAAAAATAAATTGACAAAGAGGAAAGTTGAGCAAGATCTCCGTCATACTATACACAAGATGGAGAGAGTGATGGGGGCGGGGATCCAGCACAGCATGGGTGCAGAGACAGTCCAGTGTACAGCAATGATTTATGCTTTCTAATTTGTTTTCTACCTTGGGAATAAACACCATAATATGAATCAACTTAGGGAGGAAAGGGTTTATTTCATCTTACACCTCTCAGGTCACATTCTATTACCAAGGGGAGTCATGGCAGGAATCTGGAGTCAGAAACTGAAGCAGAACCCATGGAGCAGTGCTGCCTACTAGATTGCTTGGCCTGCTTTCTCATAGCATCCAGGACCACCTGCCCACGGGTGGCACCACCCACAATGGGCTGGACCTTTCCACACCAATCATTAATCAAGAAAATGCCCCCACAGACTGGTCTACAAGCCAGTCTGCTGGAGGCAGAGGTTTCCTATCCAGGTATGTCTAAGTTCAAGCTGCTATGTCAAGCTGACATAAAGTAACCACCACACTGTGGCCCAGTTTACTACTAAAACACCTGACTTGAGTGGACATTTATGATGCCAATGAGACCTGTGATCCATGAAGTTGTAAACAGAACTACATGTATCAGATAGCACATGTGTAAGAAAATAAACTTGCGCTATTCAAATAATTTAAATGCCTGTGTTCTATTAGCTAACCCCCCCCCCCATTCTTTGGCCTGTCTGAGACACTGAACTCTCTTTGTTCTGACATCCTTCCTTTTAAAGTGTGGCACTTCTTCCACTCTGCTTTTTACTCTCTGTGTGACTCCGTTTAGTTCCTTGTTTTGGACACAAGAACCTGGGCCTCCTCTGGTAGTGCCAGTTAAATCATAATATCTTCAGTTGGAGTTAAAGAGTGAGACTCCCTAGACATCTTATGAGTTTCCAGGGACTTGAAAGGCAGAGGTGGCATCTTTATGCCAATGAGATGGCATCTGGGGACAGCAGAGGCCTTTTAAAGAGCACCTGTGGAAAGGTCACTGATGTCCCAGGCTCTTCCATGCTGACTCTGGCCAGCAAGCCCAGATCAGACTTCTGTTTCCGCAACTTGATGTTTGGAAATGCTTTTACAGTATGCTTTTTATTTAAACCCTTAATGGAGTTTTCTGTGGCTGAATAAAAGCAACCTCTGCCCTTTGTTCTATCTTCTAGAAGGCAAATGCAGTTGCTGTGGTGTGTGTTTTCTTAGTCTAATTAATTTAGCTCAGGGCTTTTATATTCTAATTAAAGTGGCAGCGTTCATAAATATTCATCAAACACAAGTTTCCAAGGCTGTCGAGCTGTGGGTCAGAAGAGAAAGATACGGGTCTTTTCCCTTCCGTGTATCAAGCTCACTGCCCTGCATGCCCAAGAGGTTCCCTTGAGCTAGGACTCCGGTGCTCATCTGCTGAAATGGATTTGCTGAGGATTTGTCATGCGCTGACAGGTATGAGGGGTGTGTCTCAGAGCCCGTGTAGCCAGTTTCAACTGACTTGACTCAAACCTAGAGTCACCTGGGAAGAGGGAAACCCAACTAAAGAATCGCCCAGATCAGATTGGCCTGTGGCATCTATGAAACATGTTTTTATTGCTAATTGAAGGCCCAGCTTTCCTGGTACCATCCTTAGGCAAGTGGGCCCGAGTTGTATAAGGAAGGTGTCTGAGCAAGCCACGGAGAGCAAGCAGCGTTCATTTATTAGTCTCTGATTGAGTTCCCACCTCTAGGCTCCTGCCTGAGCTTCCCTGGATGAAGGACATCTGTAAGGCAAAACAAACCTTTTCTCTCTAGGTTGCTTTTGGCTATGGTGTTTATTACAGCAAAACCAAAAAGCAAACTAAGACAGGACAGGAGGATTCAGATTAAGCACATCACATCTTTCTATTGTGAAGGGCATCTTTGTGTCCATCCAACCACCACCCTGCGGTCCAGTCCCACCCACATTGCTTCGTTGATTTTTCTGTCAGCATCAGTAGTATTACTTTTCTGGGAAGATGTAAGCAAACATCCATTCACCCAGATGAGGCATCATTGATAGACCAAGGATTTGGCCAAAGTCCAACTAGTGAGCCAATGAGTTCACTGGGCTCATTTACAAGTGCATGGATGAGAGGTTACCCACAGGACCATGGACACCACTTAGTGCATTTGTACTAAGTCCCACCCGTTATAGATAGAAGGTGGGAGAAGCTCCATCACAGGGTCCTCCCTTCAGCCTATGCTCTAACTCAGTTTCAGTTGTTAGGATAAAACACTCTGACCAAAAAGCCACTTGAAGGAGGAAGTGTTTATTTCAGCATACAAGTTATAACCCTCTGTCTTGGTAAGTCAGAAGGGAAACTGGAGTGGGAACTCCTAATTGGCTGGGCCAGCTCTCTATTCCACAGTGGAGAACTTACTTCACAACCAAAGAGGAACAGTGGAGGATGCTGCATCCTAGCTGGTCCATAGGCAACCTTATACTCAGGTAACTTATTCATAGAGTTCAGAACCATTTGCCTAGGAAGGTGCTGCTCAGAGTAGTTGGTTCTTCCTATATCAATCAAGAACTCCCTCCTCCCCCAAACCTGATGTAGGTGGCTCCTCTCAGATGACTATAGGCATTGTCAAGTTCATAGTTAAAGCTAGCCAGGAAGCCTGTGTACTGTATCAACTCCCAAGATCACATGTAGCTGGGAGGCAAGAGGGAGTGGTGAATGGAATTCCAGAAGAGGGACTGATGCTATACCCTGTTCCTTCATGTTGACAGCTCTGTTGTCATGACCACAGACCTGCCTATCACCTACTGCATGGCTTGCTATGTCTACAGGGCCAAGGATATCTCTGTTCCATGATGTGACAGGATGGTCATTATATCTGGAGCAAAAAGCTGTACTGCAATAGCCTTTGTGTATCTTAAATTTGCACACTCATTATGAAATGCGTAAACATCCATTTCTATGTAGCACCCATACTATGTAGGTAGATAGATATAGCATGTGGATATGCACACATTTTAATACAGATATCAAATCATAGAGGTTGAATACATAGCTAGCGAGAGACAAAGGCTCCAGAATTAGTTACTAGGAAATTAGCTAAGATGATGATTGCAGTATTATACTCATCTATTCTTTTGTCTGTTCATCCGCTCTCTAAAGCAAGGATGTAGCTGGATATATTGTGTGCAAATATTTCCCAGTATCTCTATGGCTTGTAACACAAGAAGTTTATTCTGACGTTGTTAACCTCGTCAGCTTGACCAGACTGGGAAACCTCTAGAGTAGTGGTTCTCAACCTTCCTAATGCTGTGATCCTTTAACACAGTTCCTCATGTTGGGGTGACCCCCAACCATAAAATTATCTCATTATTACTTCGTAACTGTAATTTTGCTACTGCTAGGAATCATAATGTAAATGACTGATAGGCAGGATATATGATATGTGACCCCTGTAAAAGAGTCATTTGACTCCTGTAGGGATCATGACCCACAGGTTGAGAACCATGGCAGCAGACTGTGTGAGTGAGGATGACTCCAGGGAGCCAATGCTAATAATTGATCTAATAAACAGGTCATTTTATAGACTCACACGATGACAACAGTCTTAGAATGTGGCGCCAAGTTGGAGGAATCGGGGTCACTAGAGAGGTGTCTTTGGGGCGCCCTCTTACCTGACTCCTCCTTTCCCCAGATTCCTCCTCACCATACGAGTCCTTCCATGCATGATGTATGGAGTGAGACAATGAGCTCTGAGAAACTCTGAGAAACGTAGATTTCCGCGGGCACCTGATCATAGCAGTTAAAAAGTTCTGAGACATTTGCTGGAATTTCTTCTCCAGGACTGAAGGTAACAGGCCAGCTTTTGACTCAGTCATGCTGGAACTGTTCAGACAGAAGAAGAAACAAAGGAATAATTGGCTTATCTCTTCAGGATTTCCCACAGAAGTGACACCAGGTGCAGAGGTTCTGGTTTTGTTCGCAGAAGCATGCACACTTGAGGCTGGGGAGGCCAGAGTGTGTGGCTATCTCATTGGGAAGTGCAGGCTGAGGACAGACGCCAGGAATGGGCTACCCCGGAAGAGCTGGGTTCACAAATCATTCTCAAATAAACATCTGTTGCTGTGAAAAGCTGAAGAGGGTTATTAGCAGAGAGAGGAGCATTATCTTCATCAGTTCCCCATGACGAGGGGTCAGTAGGACCAGAGAGTCTCCTCAAAGAGTGCAGCTGAGGGGTTGAAACACCACAGACAGAATCAATACTTATGGGCTTGAAACAAGAGATTTAAAAAGGGAATAAAAGGAAGGGATGGAAGGGGAGAGGCAGAGAAAAGAGTATCAGTGTTAAGATAAAAGTGTTTCATATTTTGAGATTTTTCTACAGTCTTTTAATTTGTTTAAAAACATGCATGAGTGTGTCATTCAGTGTGAGCGTGTGATTGTGTGCATGCAGAAGCCAGCAGAGAGCATGGGATCCCCTGGAGCTGGGGTTACAGGCAGTTGTGAACCATTGGATGCAGATACTGCTGAACCTTCTCTCTCTCTCCAACCCAGACAGTCAATCTCTGAGGATTAATCTTGATTGTCACCTTGAAGGGACTGTAGTGTCATGGAGGAGATGAACCTCTGAGTTAAATTGAAGAGGGGGGACCTCCCCTGGGTGTTAATGGCACCAGCCCATGTGCTTGGATCCTATAACTAATCAAAAGGAGAACGAGAGCTGAGCACCAGTGTCCGTCTCTTTCTACTTCCTTATGGCTCTAACCGCCATGCCTGCCGCCACCATGACGGACTGTACAATCAGTCAAACATGAGACAGAGCAAGCCCCCATTCCTAAAGCTGCTTTTGGTAGGTATTTTGCCACAGCAACATGAAAAGTAATTATTAAATAAAAATCCATTCTCTAGCACTTCATTCTTCTGTGGTGATCTGCAGAAAACCCAAGCTCCTAGCCTCATTTTCTAAAATGAATCCTTGTCAAAGGAGGCGTCTTGGTTCACTTTGCCCTCACGTGGGACCTTTAGCCAATGCCTCCTCTTCTGGGATCTTGAAAGCACCTAGCAGGAGAGAAGGATCGTTAGGTCTCTACAAGATGCTCGTTTTTGTCTTCTAACACAAAACAGCAGAGATGGAAAAGCTCCACCCTCATCTTATGCCCGGCTTTTCTAAGATGGAGACAAGGGAGTGTGTTCCAGCTTCAGATTGGCTCTTAGGGAGACACTCCCTGTGGTCAGAAGTAAATACGTGCAGAACAGACCCGGGGCAGTGATCAGCAGATTCGGTATGTTTGGAGAACCACTTGTTGTTACTAATCAAGGCAGACAGAGTCTCTTCTCGTGTGAACTGAGTGGAAAAGATAATTACAACAGCAATCTGAGCCCAAGTTAAGGGAGAAATCCGACTTCAATTAGTGTCTCCAATGGCACTTGCTCACCTAGGCAATGCAGGTGAATTCCAACCGACACTAACACCATACGTGAATGGTTGTCTCTATTCTTCCAAACACCAGACTATTCCATTGGAAATGCCACAGGAGAGAGCAAAGTCATCATTTAAAGTTGAGGCATTTTGATTGATTCCACAATGAATTCAGAGCAACGGAGCAAAGCAGGCCTGGGTTACTGAACAAACAATTTCATTTCGATCTTGAATGTGCACAGTGCTATGCGTGCAGGAAGCTGTCAGATGGGCTGTTTCACTTAAGACACCGGCTACTTGCACAGAACTCACTGTGCACAGAAGTTATAAGGCTTTCTTCAGCTACATGTAGTTCCCATCATATGAAGGTCGGTAATACTTTACATGGGCTCTTTAGAATGCTGGGAGCAGGCTTCACAGCATGCCGTGTGTGTTTTTATCTCTCCTGCACTGCTGGTTTTCTGAACGGCTGTTATGGGTTGAGTTTGAAGCGTCCCAATCACTCACGTTTTGAATGTTTAGGCTCTGCTTGGGAAGCCATTTTGCAAGCTGTGGCACCTTCAGGGGGTTAAGCTTGATTGGTTGAAGTATTTGAGCTGGGTCCAGTATGGCTTGACCTGCTTCCTATGTTTCCCAGTCAGCCACCATACAAACAAGCTACCGCTCCCCAGTCTTGTCCCCAAAGAGGGAGCTGATCCAACAGTCTTCCCCATTATGAAGGTTGTACTCTCTCGGAAACTTAGCCCAAATTAGTTTTGCCTCCCCTGTGCTGTTTCTGCTAGGCATCTGCTCACAGTTAGGATAACTAACACTGTGCGTATTGTGTCTGTGTTCTCCTGTTGGCTGAGGAGTGGATGGGCAGTTTGTCATGGTCAAGAGGAAGAAACTAGAAAGAAAATGTGAAAGTAAAATGGGTCAGAAAACAGGCTTTGGGGGGGATGGACAATTTACCTTGAATCTTTCTGACACAAGAAGGCCGGTTGAAGTTGAAGAAATATTCTGTCTGAGTGCTGTGTAACAAAGAGCCCCAGCAGTCAGTGGCTAGCAGTCCTTATTTACCATTGTCTACAAGACTGGGGACGAAGTAGGCACTTGCTGCTCTTGCATAGAACTGACCTGGATTTGGTTTCCAGCACCGACATCAGGAGTCTCCCAAATGCCTATAATTATAGCCCCAAGGGATCTGGTGCCCTATTCTGGCCACCATGGGCACTGTATTTACATGGACCTATAGACAGAGGTACATATAAACAAAACTAAAATAAATCTCTAGCTGATGTGGGAGTGATTTCTTATTAATAAAGAAACTGCCTAGGCCCATTTGATAGGCCAACCCTTAGGTAGGTGGAGTAAACAGAACAGAATGCTGGGAGAAAGAAGCTGAATCAGTGAGTTGCCATGATTCTCCCACTCCAGACAGACGCAGGTTAAGATCATTCCTGGTAAGCCAGCTCGTGGAGCTACACAGAATATTAGAAATGGGTTAGATTAATATGTAAGAGGTAGCCAATGGGAAACTGGAACTAGCTGGCCAGGCAGTGTTTAAAAGAATACAGTTTCCGTGTAATTATTTCGGGGCATAAGCTAGCCATGCGGGCGGCCGGGTGCCAGGGACGCAGCCCGGCCGCTCATTCTTACAACATCTAGCAAATTTTAAAAACCAAGGATTTTTTCTTTACTGATCATCAGTGATTTGATACTGGACCTGGCATGTAGTAAGCAGTCAATAAAAATTTGAAAAGCTCATTTCACTGAGATAGAGCCTCCTCTAAGTTCTGCTCAGCTGATGCCTTCTAAATAGATAATGTAACCGTGATCGCCACTGGTGCTGTGTTCACTGCATCCACAACACCATGTAGCTAAGTCCTTGAGCACTTCTCTACTTTTGGTTTATAAATTTTGGGTTAAATTTCCCACTGAATTATAAATAAACAGTTTGCACTTTCTGGGAGTGGAAAAGCATTTGACAGACGTGAACGTCGGGAACACTTCTTCTGTCTGTCATGTACAGAATCCAGCCTTGTGGACCCATGGATGGAAAGTGTGGAACAGCAAGCCACTGAATTTATGGTGTATAAAACAGGATGAACTTTTGGACTAGGAAATTTGATTTCTAAGAAGGCACTAATTTCATGTCTCCCAGAGACCAATCATTCGTGGAGAATGGAGAATGCATTGATAAATAAACAGTTTGTGATGTCAGCAGACACATAGTGATTTTCTTGTTCACATTTTTTCTGGGGGGATGCTGGTTGAAATTACAAGCTCTGCAAAGATTTGTGGTTATTTCAATTAGGAGGAAGGGTGTGTGGGAGCCGATGCTTTTGTTAATGCAAAACCACAGTTCTCACCTTAAAAGGGATAAGATGCAGTTTATTCTGGAGTCAAACATGAGTGAAAATGGCCTGGGAACACAGACTAAGATTACCATAAACTCCATGTTCCAGTGTGGCAGCAGATTCATGAGGCATAGAAACAAAACAAAGGAAGGGATGGAGACACTGTTCAAATGCGTTGGTGGAAGCACTGGAGACTGCTACAACTAGGAGGGGAAACAGCAGCTCCGGGCCTCAGAATTTATCTGATGACTTTCTTGGCTCTGGGATGGTGAAAGGTAGCACCCTGATGAGTTAATACATCCCTAAAGGTTTTTAGCTATGAGGCACAGAACATTACGTTGAACACAGAGGCAAGAAGAAATGGCTATTCAGGTATCTAAAGCTAGCCCAAGAGAAATTCTAAGTATACAGTGGACTTGCAACATTCTAACCTCTCCTCATCAGTGAGTTTCTAGTCAGCCAATCAGCCTTTGCAGACACAGCTTCTTTCTGGAAATTCCCATTCCCATTTTGGAGGAATATACCACACTGATTCAGGGTAGGAGTGAATTGCGAAGTTGCAGATGCTCCCTCAGATGAGGTGATGACAGCTAGAATTTGCTGTTACTCGATTGCACAGTGAGGGAGGTGATGAGTTTAGGATGCTGTCAGTCAGAGAAAACCCATCCATTAGCAAACTGCCTTAGCCTGATGTAGACTTTTTACCTTCCACTCTGCAAGACACATGTGAACTCTTGTGCATGTATTTACTTTTATTTTTTTTATATATGAGTAAATGCTTGCATGCATATATGTGCTCCACACGTGTACAGAGACCACAGAGAACCTGAGAAGGCATGGATCCCCTAGAACTGGAGTCATAGATGGCTGTGAGCCATCAAGTGAGACCCTAACCTAGGTCCTCTGGAGGAGTAGCCAGGGCTCTTAATCTCTTCAGTCACAACATGAATAGAGAACAACTACACAGCCCAAGAGAAATTCAATTTCTGCTCTTTCCTTCAGCCCTAAGTTGGGTACACAGGTCAAAAGTAGCCAAAGCTTCTTACTGGATTACAACATCATCAGGCACAACCACAGACATCGGGGGTGTTGATATTTCAGGGAAACTCCAAGGTGTCCAAACTCTTTTAGACAGAGACTGAAGAGTCATGAGGAGTCTCCCTGAGCTAGAGAGAAAGAAAATGGGAAGGGAAGGGAACCCTCACTGTGGTTCTGGTCTAAGTCTCTCGCCAGCCAAGAAGCAGGGATTTCAGCATAGAGAGGTTGCTCAGTGGTTGAGAACTCTTACTGTGAAGGCAGGAGTGTTGTAAGGAAGACTACTTGGTTGTTCCAGCCACTCGGCAGCTCAGACCAAAAATAACCACACAGAAACTGTATTAATTAAATCACTGCTTAGCCTATTAGCTCTAGCTTCTTATTGGCTAACTCTTATATCTTAATTTAACCCATTTCTAGTAATCTGTGTATCATGACGAGCCTGTGGATTACTGGGTAAAGTTCTGCATCTGTGTCTGTCAGGGCTACATGGCTTCACCTAACTCTTCCCTTCTTTCTTCTAGCATTCAGTTTAGTTTTTCCTGCCTAGCTCTACCCTACCCTATCAGGCCAAGCCAGTTTTCTTTATTAATTAACCAAACGTATTCACAGCATACAGAGGGGAATCCCATATTACAGGAGGACCTGAGTTCCAAGTATAAAGGAAAAACAATGTGTGGCCCAGTGCGGTGAGGGGTGTAGACAGGAAGGTTACTGGGGTTTGTTGGTTGCTGCACCTGCTCAAGGTTCACGGAGTGATCCTGTCTGGGGATATAAGGTAGGAAGTGACAGAGCAGGACACCTGATGTTCTCTCTACATACCCACATGCATATGCACATACACTGTACATACATACACTTTACACACACACACACACTAATCTTAACACAATTAACTTTTGTCACAAAGGTTTCTGACACGGTGACAATATCCTTTTCATACATAGATATTTAATGTTAAAACAGCAGTGGAAGAGAGAAGTGAGGCCTGAATGTGTATGATCTTGGGTGGAGTCTCAGACATTCTCTGAGAGTCTCAGATGAGTCTGCTGCCTTTGTTTATTGTGAAAATGTTACACATTCCAGCATCCTTGTGTTCTACAGCTTTCCATTACCAATTGTCCTTCTGTCCAGTGCCCCTTGAGGAACCATTCTGTGACCTCACTTAGGTTCCTTTGCAACAGTTTGAAGGTGATAGCTTCAGAGTCTGCCAAAATGCTATACACAGCTGTTGTAAAGGCTTCCGGATAGGATCGTGGCTACCCCACAGCTGCAGGCAGCTCATCTTCCCACGCTCTTGCTTCACAAATTTATTTCTCTGTGCTCAGCCCGAAGCAGAACCTTTCTGACCCCATTGGCTCCTGACCTTGGTAGGTGAATTCTTTGGGAATAGCATCCTTCCTGCTTGGGATCCATATTGATTAGGGAGCTATCACTGGAAAGCACAGCACACTGGCTCATAACAGATGGCTGCTTCTCTGGTGAAAGCCAGAAGTTGTTGGCTTCTGTCTGAGAGACTGAGCACGAAATGCTGCTAATCTCCCAGCGTCGGGAGTCACATGCAGTGTGACGAGATGTGCAGAGGCCGAGCGTCTGTGTGGACTGAAACTGTAGAGAGAACAAACTAGAGTTAATTCTCTAGGTCCCCATCCAAATTTGGAGGTAAACAGTTGCCAAATGGAAAGATGATCGATTTACTGCCATTAAAGCGTTAAATGTAATGTTCTCTCTCTCTCTCTCTCTCTCTCTCTCTCTCTCTCTCTCTCTCTCTCTCTCTCTCTCTCTCTCTCCCTCCCCTCCTCTCTCCCTCCCCCCCTTCCTTCCTCCTCCCCTCTCTCTTTCCCTCCTTCCCTTCCTCCTTCCTCCCCTCTCTCCCTCTCTCTTCCTCCCTCCCTCCCCCCTCTCTCTTTCTCCCTCCCTACATTCCTCCCTCACCCTTCTCTCTCTTCCTCCTCCCGCCTCTCTCTCATAAACACACACATCTGAATTAGTTTACTTTATAGACAATGAAACTACCCTAAACATCTTAGGCTAGACTACTGTCTACAAAGCGCCTTCAGCACATGTTTCTCAGGGTTTTCTCAGCATATTATCTTAAATATTACTTCTGATAAAGTTTCCCTTCTTGTCAAAATTCAGCCAAGCTTCTCTGAGCATCTCCACGAGACCCTTGAGAATCATAGACTTTTTCTAAAATAACAAATGGTTTATCCATCCTCATTCTTGACACTTGAATAAATTCCGCAAAGCTCCCCAACCTCTTAGGGTTCTCAAAGATTATGTTCAACTTTTGTTTGTTTGTTTTTTGTCTTTTCAGCCAAGTTCTGGAGTCAACCTCTGCCACCCTCTTTCTTCGAGCGTTTATCTTAAGTGCTTGATACGCTCAATTTCTCGATTTTTTTCTCTGCTTCTTCTCCCAGGCCTCCCCTAAAACAACAGCCTCCGCAGTAACCATCAAGACTGATGCCCCTCCCGGTCCCTGCAGCAGAGAGAGGCCTGCTTTAAATAAGATCCAATTAGCAAACGCAGGTGCCCTAATTACATTGAGCGCTCCCTCCACGTGCTTCCTATTTTTGTTTTGTACACCCCAGCATGTGAACGCCTCCTGCTTTGAATTCGATGGAATTGAATGCAGTTTATTCTTAAAATCTGTCTCTTCTACTGCAGCTGTCTAGATTTTTTTTTTTACTATTTTCATAGGTGCTTCTGGGAACTGAAACATAGTAGGAAGTCAAATAAAAATGAAATAAACTTAATGTATAATTAATTTGGAGGTTTTATGTTTTGTCTCATAATGCTTTGTCTGGGCGCCCTGCCCCCAACAGACTTCTTGCTTATGCATCATAGTTTCTGATTTTATGTTTTTAAGGGAATTTCTGTGTATGCCAAGGTGTATCTTTTTGCATCTATGTGTATTTCTTGAGCTTTTTCTTTGACTCTTTGTTTTTCTGTTTGTTTTGTCCTATTCTGGTTTGTTTGTCTTTATTTTATGTTACTGTGTTATTGTTTTTCCTCTCTCTCTCTCTCTCTCTCTCTCTCTCTCTCTCTCTCTCTCTCTCTCTGTCTCTCTGCCTGTTTTTTTTTTTTTTTCCAATGCGAGAGAGCAGGAAAGAATGTGGTTTTAGGGTGGTGGTGATATGGGGAGGATTTGGGTGGAGTTGGAATGCGGGCAACCATAAACAGAATGGACTCTATGAAGAACTCTATCTTAGAAAAAACCACCACCACAACAATAAATAAAAGCCCATTATTTCATAATAAAAACTAAATAAAGCACCTTGCTAAATGCAAGCTTATTAAAGGAAATAACCTGGCTTTCTTCTCTGAAACAGTGCAAGATTCAAAGTGCACAATCCTGCTTAATAAACAGCCGAGTGAAGAAATGACTGCAGAGGCCTTGGCGGTAGTCCAGTGTTGGTTTCTGGCCGAAAATCTTCTGTGCCCATGGTTCTTCTCTGGGTCTTAATTCCCAGGATGAAGTGAAGGCTCTTCTCTAAACTGCTCAGTGAGGCTTAAGGATGGATGCCTGCCCTTCCAGGTGGTGGAGGCTGCTACCCTTTGAGAGAGTGACTCCAGGTCCAGGGATCTGACCCCTCTGGTTTCCTTGGACACCTGCACTCACATACACAGACACAAATGTAGACGTAATAAAAACTAATAAAAATAAATCTAAAAAAGGAAATATGTTATCACGCCTTAAAAGTCCTTTTATTTTAAGATTAAAGTCTTTGGGAAAATTTTCCTGACTCTAGTCAAGATCCCTCCAGTCTCTCCAACTTGCTGTTTTAGGTGACCCAGAGAACACTTGACTCACTATAATACTACACAGAGCATGCCCAGAAGCATTAATGTCTGCCATTTTCTTTAACCAACATGTATTTTATGACCTTAAACAGAACATGCCCAGAACTGTGTTAGCCATCTTTAATTGTTTAAGTATGTGATTAATATTATAAACTGAGCATGCTGAGGAATGCGTGTTTTAACCTAAGCATGCTCACCAACTTGCCTCCCCTGCAGTTATCTATGTGAGTGCGTACTGTCTATCTGAATAGAGTCCCCTGCGCTTCCTCTGCGCAAGGTGAAAATAACTCGAGACAACGTCTATGCTCGTCTTCCTTGCTACAAGTAATGAATGGATCGGTATCCTTCGATGTTCTGCTTGTGTGCTTCGACTTCACACTCATTAAGAGGACACCCAAAATGACCGTGATATCCTGGACCTGAGAGGGGGCCTGGCTGGTGTTGTCAATTGCCCCCTAAATATTTATGTCTGTACTCTTCCGTTTCTGCCGCTCTCAGCCTTCTCAAGAGAACCTTCTTGCTGCAGTGGGTCGTGGCAAATGCAGAGGCACAGCAGCACAGTACCGTTCGAAGTGCTGAGAATAAGTGACCATCGAGTGCCCAGCCGCAGGCGGGTAATAAATCTCCACCTTCCAAGGCTGGAGAACGTCATGGAGGAGGGGGCAGAGGAACCTAAGAGCTGAATGACGAGGAGGAGAGCCGTAAAATGCTGTCCTCTGTACAGGATACTTCGGACACACGCATCAACACACGGTAGCTGTGGTTGTCTGCACCTGATCAAGCCAGAGGGGATATCATGGACGAGGAAGGATTTCTGAAGCCCCACCCTCCAGTAGAGGAGCCACACTAGAGGTTAATGGCTGCTGAGAGAAAGAGAAAGATTTTTCTTTGGAGATACGGCCCCTGGTAGGTTGTCCATTTCCCAGTAGATGGTTCCACATCATATGGTCAGCGCTAACTGGACTCTGTGTACTGTAATTAATATCAGAAAAGGACATGATGTAAGGAGGGAAACTGTTTGGTGGGTATCAAAGGAAGTCCAAGCAAGCAAGTGTACATTGTATGGTACGTGCGATTTTCATAGAATAAATAAAAAATATTATTTCAAAAAAAAAAAAAAAGAGGGAAGCCCATTGCATTACATTGCTTTTCTGGAAGGATTTTTCAGCATCCCTTCCAGCTATGGAATTCTGAGATTTTAATGGGACACAAGGTTCTTGACACTGAGGTCAGTCATCATTTACTTTGTTCACAGAACAAATCCATCGTTGTCCCCATGTTAGTCCCACAGCTGATACATGGTTCTGCATGACACATAAGCCCACTATGATTTCTTCTCTTTCCTCTCCAACTATGGGTTAAAATCTAAGTATTCTTGGCCTTGCAGTATTTTGATTAATTAACTCCCCACCTCTTGTCAACCCCACTTTTACAGTTAGTTAGTTGCAGAGAAGGGCGACATGAAGCAGATATGCCACTGAGTGAGGCCAGATTCTCTAAGATAAAGACACACAACTATAGTAAGTGTTGAGGACATTTATTGTAATAGCATGCTTTCTTGTTTCTGGAAAAATTGTATGACAGTAATGTATTAAATATGGTCAACTCAGAGCAAAGAACACATGCTATTCTTCTTTTGCTCATTCTTAGCAACAGCCATTTTACATCTTACTCTCAGAATTGTTGCAAGCAATGGTGAGGGAACTGTGATAGAATTGCCAAATCTAGCAGGTACGGTCTTTCTCGTAATGGAGGTGGAGAGGAGTAAGATGTGAGGACAGTGGAGACGAGGAGCGAAAGGGAGGGGTTCCAGGCCTCCACATTCATCTGCCAAGTGTCTTAGGTGTTCCCTCATCCACAGGACAATTTCCTGGGACATTGGGTCTTTTAAATGCTCAGAAAGAGGATTGGAAAAACGTCCAGCCTGCCCAGTTGCTTCTCCCAAGATTGACAACTTGAGATCAACCCCAGGTCAAAGAAGAGAACCAACTTGCGGACTGTCCTCTGTCCCACAAATGTACCATGGCACAAGCATCCACACATGCACATAAAATAAGTAAATGTAAAAATATTAAATCTAAGTATATGCAGGTTTCATATTTGTTCATATAGGTTTGTAATATTATATTTATGAAAAATAACTCTTAGACAATTGTTAAAACACCTTCCAAATTTTAGACTAATAACTTACATAATTTAAATCTTGACATCAAACATTATTATTACCTAGATTTATTTCCATATAAATATGGAAAATAAGTTATCTATTTTTTACTTCTGTTTCTGGGATTCAGTTCTCGTAATTCACTTTGAGATGAAGTTAAAATGGAGAAAAAGTGTTGATTTTTTTCTAAAAGCACATGATTGTGCATACATTGCTCAGTTCCATGCCTCCTAATTCCATTTTGATTAAGGAAAAACTGTGGGAATCACTACTTTGATTTTTTTTATGGCTGCGGCTGAACCAGAATCTTAATATGCTGAGTATATGTTTTATCACTAAGCTACACTTCCAAATCCTATTCTGGGATTTAAATCAATTACTATTCAAAAACATTTGCAAAAGTTGGCTAGACTCTTTTTTTCATACCATTTACTTATCATATATACATATCATCTCATCAGGCCTTTAATTCAGGATATGAGGGTACTGTGATAATAATGGAGAAAACAGTGATCCATGAATATAGTTTTAAATTAAGGCGACAGTCATATAATTGTTCCTGATATATCTCTTCAAGATTGAACAAGTGATGGTGGAGGTGAAGATGATGATGATGATGTGGTGGCCATGATGATGATAATGGTTGTGACAATGGTGACAATTATGGTGATGATTACTGTGATGGATGTGGTGATGGTGGTGGTGATAAGGTTGATGATGATGATGTTTATCTTAGGGTTTCTGCTGCTGTGATAAGAGCACCATGATCAGTAGAATATGGGGAGGAAAAGTTTTATTGCAGTTTATATGTCTATCACTGAGAGAATTAAGAGCAGGAACTCAAGGCAGGAACCTGGAGATAGGAACTGAAGCAGAAGCCGTGTAAGGGATGCTGCATACTGGGTTGTTCTGCCTGATTTCTTATACTGTCCAGGGACTTGCCCAGGGATAGCCCTGCCTCCAGTGAACTGGCCCAATCCACATCAATCATTAATCAAGAAAATGCCACACAGGCTTGCCTGTAGTCAGATTTTTATGGATGAATTTCTCAGTTGTGAGTCCCTCTTCCCAAATGGCTCTATCTCTAATCAAATTGATGTAAAGGTAGCCAGCAAAATGGTGCTGATGGCAATGGTGATGATAGTGATAATGGTGGTGATAGTGATAACAATGACGCTGAGGATAACCGTGGTGATTATAATGGTGACAGTTATGGTAATGATGGTGGTTGTAATGATGGTAGGATAATGGTGGCAATAATAAGGAAGGTGACAAGGATGAGGGAAGGTCCAAGAGATTGATTGTGTGACTTTTGTATCAATCTAGACAGAAAAGCAAGTGTAACTCAGAGTTCTGATTGCCAGAACCATGAACATTATGTGAAAACCCACTAAAACAGACTCATAGTCTTATAATCTGGGAGTCGAGTCAAATGTGTTTTAAACAATTTCTGTATGTACTAATTCAGAGCAGCACTGGTTAAGCTGATTTTTAAAAAGCCTAGGTTGCCAATGACTTAAAAGATTCAGGGTTTATTTCCTTACAGGTCCTTTCAGGGCTGTCACTCAGGAACTGAAGCTGATAAAACAACCGTGTGAAACGCTGGTTGGGGTCATGACAGAGGACAACAGAATACGAAAAATAATTCTCTTCTTCAAGCTGTCTCTTCTGGTTACTGATAAGACACTGAAAAGAACATCTGCATATATTGCCTGGTGTCACACATCACAGTGGAGGAAGTATGTTCTGTAGACAGGATATTAAGCAAGCTTCTTCTTCTGAGGACACCGTAGGGGTGTGCTCACATAAACTACAAGAGCTGCAGCACTGTTAGGTAATACAGCTTTGTGAACTCACTGTCTTAGTGTGAGTCACCCTTAGACAAACCATCACTGTGTGCCATGCAACTTTGATTAACCCTTTTAGTTGTGTGTCTTCTTCCAACAATATCTCTTTGCTCACAAATACCAACAGATTTCTCTCTTTCCCTTCAACACAAAGTAAAGAAAGAGAATAAAGAGTCTTCATTGGTTAATGCTTGGACTTGTTCCTTGAATCCTGATGATGTCAGATCCTAATATATGATTTCTTCTGAGTTTAAATAGCTGACCATGTTCACTTCCCTTATGACCCTATTTTAATGCCATACTTTAATTGTAATGAACAGATATTGGCTGGCCTTATGGAAATGCAATCTTAGCACAAATAAAACCCTCATTGGACTCTTCTTTCTAGGAATTTCCACAAAAAGGTGTTGGGGAGTTGAAGCTAAGGTCACCAAAAGTCCTATTAGAAGGCTTACCAGGAATAAAGGGTGATGGCCACCAAAGGAAAGGTGTGAACATCTGCAATGGCTCTTTTGCTAAATGTTACATTTTTGTCTTCTGCTAGAAAACAGTTGGTTATTCCTGGGACCTTGGAGGCACTGTAACATAGCAACACACAGGTATTCAGAAAAATTAACATCCTCAAGTCACCTCAGGGGCAGTGGTGGCATTTCAATACTTTTGCCATGGGGCGTTTTCAGTATCTCTTCACAGAGTCAGATTTAGAAAACCACTCGAGGTTTCTTTATAATATCTCACAGCTTAAGGATGGCAGAATGTCCATCTCAGGCCCCCTTGTCCTAAGCCTGTGGAGTAGAGATGTGTTGTGTGGAGATGATGGATCTTCAAGTAATCTGAACAATCGGGGGTGTCTCCATCCTCAGAGATACTGCAGTTCATATATGTCAGAGAAACCATCTCTTGAGACATACATAGATTTTATTAACAGATTGATTATTATCTGCCCAAGATACCACAAATCCTTTATGTTTACTGTGTCTGTCTATTAACTTTTCTTCTGTCTGTATGTCTATCCATACATCTATCATCTATCTATCTATCTATCTATCTATCTATCTATCTATCTATCTATCCTCTATCTATATCTTTCTTTTTTCTATATTAATTTCTATTGTGTGGCATATGCATGTGTAGTTGGGGATGTTCACTCATAGGCTTCTACACGGAGGTCATAGATCTACCCCAGGTGTCTTTCTCTGTTGCCTTTCTATCTTACTGTGTGAGATAGGGTCTCTCACTCAACCTGGAACTTACTGACTGGCTACATTCTAAGGAGCCCCAGAGATCCACCTGTCTCCCTGCAGCTACTTGATGTTACAGATGCATACACACATGCCCAGGTTGTTAAAAATTTGTTATCTTTTTTTTAATTATGGGTGTGTGTCTACATGTTGGTATGTGTACATGAATGCAGGTGCCCACATAGACTGGATGCCTGAGATCTTCTGGAGTTGGAGACATAGGCAGCTGTGAGCTGCCTGATGTGGATGCTGGGAATCACACTCTGGTCCTCTGGTAGAGGAAGTACCCATAACTATTCAACTATTCAGTACTCTCTCCAGCCCTAGCCGTGCCCAGTTTTAACAGATGTGTGGAGGATCTGCTCTCATTCCCATGATACTTTAGCAAGCGCTTTACTCACTGAGCCGCCTCCCTAGCGCCTCGCCATGTCATTTAAATTTAGCATCACCTGTTGGATGGAGCCATTGCCAATTTTAAATCCTACTTTGTCTTTTAAATTGACAGGTAAAATTATATATCTTTCTCATATATATGATGAAATCAAAGCTTCATGAAGGCTCAACCACATATACACAGAAAATAATCATGTCGATTAATTTCCAAAGAAGCCCTGGGAACTAAAATGAACTACAATTTCAGTCCATGTTTTTTCTAAGTATGGGAGAATTTCACTGACATGAAATATTTAATGGCTCTGACTCATATTTTAAAAGCTCCATCTTGTTCGATTATCTTTTAATTCCTCCAGTTTCAACAAGGAGAAAAATCTCATTTGTTGTCAGAATATTTTCATAATCTACCCATCTTTAGTTAATCTCTACTTTTCAATTTCAACAAGAAAAAGTTAGTAATTGATGAAAAAATCCAGAATTTTTGCTATTACTAGGCCCACTGTGGTGTTCTGTGGCTATATTTGGTTTTAGGAAAGGGGTGTGGGTACTTCATTAACACAATGATAGTTTTCTCTTAAATTACACTTTGTATTTAAGAAGTACATTAAACACATGACTGATCCAATTACTTAATTGTGGGGAAAGTTAATTAAGCTTGAGAATTATAATATCCAAGCTATTTTGTCTCTAGATAAAAAGGAGCCAAAACAGAAAGAAAGAAAGAAAGAAAGAAAGAAAGAAAGAAAGAAAGAAAGAAAGAAAGAAAGAAAGAAAGAAAGAAAGAAGTGGGTAAAAGACTTCCCTTTAAATGTCCATCTAATTGCATCTTAAGTGTCTTTGAGAGTCAGAGTGCTACAGTTTGAACAGGAATCATCCATCAAAGGTGCGAGTGTCTGAACCGTTGATTTCCAGTAGATGGCGCTGTTTGGAGAGGTTATGGAATCTTTAGGAGAAGGAGACTCATTGGAGGAAGTAGGTCATGGGGAGAGGCTTTTGAGTTTCATAATTGCTCCCCACTTCTTGTTCATTCTCTACTTCCTGACTGCTGATGCACTGTGGTCAGCTGGCCTCCAGCTCCTGCCTGCCATGCCATTCCTGAAGTCATGCCTTCTCCACCATGATGGAATGATCTCACACCATTTCTTCCCTACATTGCTTTGGTCAGAGCCTTTTGTCACAGCCAGAGGACAGATAACAAGTGCATGCATGCTTGAGAACTGAACTCAAGCAGTTTGGAGGTGTGCCAGTTATCGGCTGAGAATGTCATCCTCGGCAGAAAACACACCTTGGCTACCTAGTCTGATAAAAGTGCAAGGCAGTTGGCAACTAGGGAGATGTCAGCTCCAAAGTTTAGAGTGCTGGCTGCCTTGCAGGGAGGATCTGGGTTCATTACCCAGCACTCACAGTGACTCACAACAATTTTTAACTCCAGATTTTGGAGATGTTCTGGCCTCCAAAGGCACCTCATGATACATGATACATGAGTATCACACATACACACACACACACACACACACACATACACATGTACACACACATGCATGCACATAAAATACTCTCACACAGACAAAACACACTCTCTCACACACACATAAAGTAAAATAAAACTAAAAAAAAATTAGAAGTAATTACAAAGGTGAGCTGACCTAATATGAGCAGAAAATTCTGTATCAGGACACCTGAGTTCAAATCCTTTCTCAGACATTTTGTTTGTTTTTATCCTGGGTGGAAACAGTGTTTCTCTTAATTTGTGGTTTGCCATCAAGATGGAAATAAATGACAAATGTAAAAAGCACATTCTGGCCTTGCTCTATCTAAAGATTTTAACAAATGAAAGAAACCCTTAGGGGGTTGTGTCTATTGGCTGTTTGACCCTGGGTGCATCTTTTTTTTTTTCAAACCTATAATCTCTGTGATAGATAGGTGTGAAGATGTAAATAGACAGATGGATGGAGGAATGGATGGGTAGACAAGTCGATAAAATGTAGGCAGAGATACGGATTCTTTAATGTATTCATTTAGGTAAATGATGCCTGCTGACTCGCTGGAAGGAAGAAACTGATTGATGTATGTCATGCCCAGCATGTTATTCATGATCAGTAAGCACCAGACACTGTGATATTCCAAAAGTAGCAAGCAAATTTAACTAGAAAGTCTTTTCACTCTCTGTGTAATGTTTTAACTTGCCTAAGAGCTTCTGTGTGTGACAAATGAACCACTGGAGAAACACCTACTGGCACTACCTTCAAATCACACACCCTTCTTTCCTGGATGCAGACACATGACCTAACAAAATCACACAGGTTGCCAGACACACAGCTCAACCACACAGTGTCTTCTGCAGAATAGCTGAGGTGGATCTACAATGTCTTCAGCAACAAGCTTCCATTATCATGTCCCTGCTCACTTACATCATATTAAATATTACTCTGCATAATTGAGGGTAGTTGTGTATACATATGTGTGTGGCTTATGCGCATGGTGTTTGGGCATATGTATGTGCCCATGTAATGTGTCTGTGAACATCAGAAGAGGGTGCTAGGTGTCCTGTGGCATCACCCTCCAATTTATTACCTTGATAACTTGTAGCAAGAATAATAAAAACTCAGAGATAGATATTGGGTTCAACCGGAAGATCAGAAAAGCAAAGCAGCCAAACCACTAGAGAACTCTTATGTCTATGAAATCTTCAGACTGAAAACGAGGAAGTTTCTGTCTCATCTTGCCTTATGTTCTCTAGTACTGGGATTGAAGGCCTACACCACCACTGCCTGCCTATATGGCTGACTAGTGTGAGTATTTGCGTTCTGGTCTTCAGGTAAGCTTTATTTATTAAAATACAAATAAAATATTACTACATCCCCCATTTTGTCTAAAATAAAAAAGAAGGCTATAGCTAATATAAGAAAAACTATGTACAATAACCATATACAATATATAGGCAATAAATACATCAGTGATGTTCAGTCTGTTTGCATTTGACAAATTCAGAGAAAATACTCTATATCTATTCTATCTTGTTGAGTCCAAATTCTTGTACCTAGTTTGCTACCATAATTTGCTTTCTGCATCGGGTAAACAAAGAAAACTATAACTATAGTGATCTAGTCTTCAACTCCCCCAAAGTCCCAAAAAGGAAATAATATTAACTGAGAAAATAGGAAGTGCAAGCAAGTGACTTCCAAAAATTGTGAGTAATAACAGAAATATCTGGCTGCCTGGACAGTCACGCTAAGTTCCTCTGTAATGTTGGGGCATCCAGACTTTTCTGTGAATCAGGATGTTCTGAAGGGCTTTCCCTCCTTGTCTTGACAATCTTTAGCAGTCATTTTCGTTTGTGTCCTGCTTATCTAATTAGGACATCATTCAGTCAACAGTAGAGGCAGGGACATTTTCTTGCCCACTGGCTTAATTTTGCTTCATGTGGAGTTTCTTCAATGCCCATTGTCTTCTCTGAAGTAGATTGGTGCTGCCAGGAGTGGACATGTCTTATTGTCATAAAAAAAGAAGAAGCTAGGTTATTAAAACATCTTAAGTGCCATATTCTGTATATCTCTGAAGTGTTTGAAGATGATCTGCCTTTCTAAAAAAAACTTTGTTTGATCTTGAAAATATACCTAATGTAACTACAAGTTTGATTATACTGATTAACTACTAACTTATATTTCTGTATCATAAACAGTTTATAATAATAACTTATAAGGACTAGAAATTTTCATTACATTGTTAAATGAATTTGTGTAAGCACAATACCTTGAGCAAGAATAGAAATATAGGTACAGCATATTCTAACAAAATTAATCTCAAATTTGTATTAATATATAAAATTTGTATATAATATACAAGAGTCCAACCCAATGTAAAACATTTAAAACTAGTAGTTACTTTTGAAAAGTATATTCAATAATCTATGTTATATCTTATCATATCTATATTCTCCCTTTTTATTTTCAGAGTAGATTCAATAATCTATCATTTTATCTTCATATCCAAATCCCCCTTTTTTCTTTTCAAAATAAGAACCTTGAATCCAATTTCCTTTGTTTAGTTTTTTTCCTTACCATTACCAGTAACAACTTGTAACCAATCCCCTAAACAATGACAAATACCCATAACCCAAAAAAATGACCAAGAACAACCCATCCTTGGGAATGTGTCCCTTGTGTCCTTAAATTTGCTTCCTGCTCTCTGGGGGCAATGGCATCTTTAGGAGATCCTGTAAAAAATAATTGGGTTAACTGTTAAGTCCTGGGAGAGGTAGCTTTATCATTTGTTATCCAGTCTATGCAAAATGGGAAAGTGCAGGGCTTGTCTCAAATCCTGGCTAGAGTAGTCAGTGAGGCTGGGCCATCTCAGCTAGCCACCTTGAAATTGTTCTGAGCAGTTTGTAGTCCAAAACCGATCTTTAGGTTGCGTTTTTCAGCTTGGTGGTATTATCATAGTCTTGGATGAATCATCATTGTGGGACCCCATCTTCCTTTTGGAGACTTCAAAGGTTGCTGTTGGGTATGCTCATGTGTCATTGCAGAAAACTGATGCTCAATTGAAATCATGTACAGGAAGGTAGATGAAACCTTAACCATAAGAAAAGCTGTTAAAGAGTCAATATAAAATCAAAGGATTATGAGATTATTGGTAATAAAATGGTCCTTAAATTTTTGTTTTCCTTCTGTCCCATATCAGGTGGTTCTTCTGACATGAGACAGAGATTTTGGATTTCACTTTAATAAGCATGCTTGGGTTTAGAGAAAAAGGGAGCCACACTCCAACTCAAAAGTCAGCTTTAGTCTTAAATTAGACTGGGACTACAAAAAGACCATTTGTATTATATGTCTGTAGGGAACAGCAGAAACAAAAATTTGGGAAGATTTAAAAAGTTATTCTGTTGGAAATGTGATATACCAATAGGACAATTTACTCTTTCTTGAGACATTTTTTCCTGCTTGTTTTGTCCTTTTTCTTCAGATATCTCACTTATCCAGTGGTCTTCAGATTCCTTAGCTGGATTTTTTATTCTCCTGAAAAGACATAAATGAAACCCTTTCCCAGCCCTAATTTTGGAGAGATTCTCTTTTGTCAAGTTATATCTGATCAAATGAAAAGCATTTGCCAGCTATATAGATTAGTTTGGATTAAATGTCCATGGTGCTTAATGAACTATCATTTCTTCTAATTAAGACAACTTTCTTGTTCAAATAGAACCTTTATCAATTTTGAGAGTATCCATAACTTTTCTTCTCCTGTGGAAACAAAAGCAAAACCCCTTCCCCAACATAACACATGTCCTGGTTTCCACTCTGAGGTTACTACATCTTTAAAATATGTCAGCTGATTTCATTCCATAGTTTTTTCTACTATCCAATGTCTCCACAACTGTTGTTACTTTCTCATTAGCATTTAGAAAATTCAAAGTTAATCAAGAAATATACAATCTATTTCTGGGAGTATTTATTATCCCTTTCTGTTTATTTAAAATATCCTTTAGAGTTTGATTTGATCTTTCCATAACTGCCTGGCTTGTAGGATTATGTGCTATACCTGTAATATGCTTTATATTATAATAAGCCAAAACCTGTTTCATTTCCTTAGAGACATGTGCTGGAGCATTGTCTGTCTTTATTTGTGCAGGTATATTCACGATGGATATAACTTCTTGCAAATGTGTGACTACCCAGCATTAGCCCTTTCCAAACTCAAAGCAGTTGTTCAATGAAAACCTGGATAGGTATCAATGATATGGTGTACATATTTTAGTTTTCCAAATCCTACAAAATGGAACACATCCACCTGCCAGATTTAATTCCCTTAGGGACCCTCTGAGTTACTTCCTGCAGGTAGTGGTGTTTGGTTATATAAAAAACAAGAAGGATATTTCCTTGCCTTGTTGACATGTGATGGAAAAGCATTTTTTATAATCCTTTTCTATTTATGATATTTTATGAAGTTTGAATGCCTTCAACACATTTCCGATCAATAATGGCTTGATTTCTGCATTATCTTGTGCTAGAGGACCTGGCAGACCTGTATGGGATCAGATGTGTGTTATGCATATGGGATGAATCTGATTCCTGATTGTATCTTGCAGCTGAATAAATAACAAAGCCAATTCTGTATCATCTGATATAAATTCAATATACAAAACAGTTTCGATATACAAAACAACTCTTTCTGAATATTGCAAATCTTTAACTATGTTGAGAGGTTCTTTACAATCCCTTAGTACCATGAAACCAGTATATAATTCTAATTTTTGTACAAAACATAAAGACTTGGCTACACTTTACTTAAATTTTCTGATTTGTAACCTGACTCCTGATTTATTTGCATCAGTATAAAATGCAGGCTCCAGTTACTGGTGTGTCTTGTTCAATGTGAGGAGGAGTCCAGTTAGTTGTCTTCATAAGATGAAGTCTTGCTTTTGGGATAGTTGCTGTTAATCTCTCCCAAAAAATTACTACAAGCTTCTTGCCAGGGGTCATTTTCTTTCCATAATTTGTCAGTTTCATCATTATTAAGAGGTACTATAATTTCTGCTGGGTTTATTCCTGATAACTGACAGTCTCAATTTTCCTTTTAAAATTAACTCAGAAACCTTTTCTATATAAGTTTTCATTTTTTATTCAGTTTATGTAGCAAAAGGGATCCATACTAAGATAATCTCTCTCTCTAACATTAAAATTCCTTGTATGGGGATGTTTGAAGGCCAATATGACTAGAATGCAGTTAAGATTCAGATCCATATGACCCACATGTGCCTTTTATAACTTCTCTTCAATCAAAGACAATTTTTCTCAGCTTTGGCTGATAATTCCCTGGGCTCTTTAAGCTCTTGTCACCATCTATGGTTTTGTTTAAATTAATCAGGTCGTCATGACCTCTCCCAATAATGTACTGTAGATGGGAAATGTCTCCTAGCAATCTTTCAAAATCATTATGAGTCTGCAACTGATCTCTCCTAATCTGTACCTTTTGGGGTTTAATTTTTTGTAAACTTATTTTATAATCTAAATAATTAATATAATCTCTCTCTTTGTATTTTCAGGAGAAATTTGTAATCCCCAAAAGGAAAATTTTACTTTACTTCTTCAAACATTCTTTCTAAAGTATCTACATTTGAATCAGATAGCAAAATGTTGTCCATGTAATGACAAACTATAGATTCAATAAATTGATTATTTATCATTTCCAATGGTTGACTTACAAAATATTGAAACAAGGTGGGGCTATTTAACATTCCCTATGAGAGAATCTTCCATTGATATCTGAGAATTATTATAAGTAGGCACTGTGAAGGCAAATTTTTCTATCTTTTTCTTGTAAAGGTATAGTGAAGAAACAATCTTTTAAATAAATAACTATAAGAGGCCATCCTTTAGACAATAGAGAAGGCAAAGGAATGTCAGACTGTAGAGCTGAATCACCTCAACAGCTCTTAGATCTGTTACCATTCTCCATTTTCCAGATTTCTTTTTAACATCAAGTATAAGAGAATTTCAAGGACTGGTTGATTCTTAAATATGCCGAGCATCTAATTGCTCCTGTAGTAGCTGTTCTACAGCCTGCGGTTTCTCTATTGTTAAAGGCTTTTGCTTAACCCATACAGATTTTTCTGTCAACCATTTTAAATGTAGGTCTGTTGGTGCCTTTGAAATATCAGCAGCTGTTGTGCCCAGTTTTTGTACAACCTGAATGGTTTGTGACTGTTCTTTATAATATTTTGTAATATTTTTCCCAGAAACATATGTTAATCTATAGTTTGTTTCTAGGATTGGGGAAATTTTAATCAGCGTATTTCATGGCTGTAACAAATCACATCGCCACAAATTCATTGCTATGTTAGTCAAATATGATTTTAATATTCCTCTTTGTCCTTCTAGCCCTATACATTCAACCCATTTCATGTTCTGCTTTACCTGAGACAGTTATGACCCCTAAAAACTAAACATTTACATCCTGAAGAGGTCAATCTGGATGCCAAGATTCTGATGAAATTATTGATACATCCACACCTATGTCTACCAGACCTTCAATGACAATGTCATTTATTTGTATTTTTAATTTTGTGATGTGGGAGTGATTTCTTACTAATAAAGAAACTGCCTAGGCCCCTTGATAGGCCAACCCTTAGGTGGGTGGAGTACACAGAACAGAACTCTGGGAAAAAGAAGCTGAATCAGGGAGTCGCCATGATTCTCCCGCTCCAGACAGATGCAGGTTAAGATCCTCCCTGGTAAGCCAGCTCATGGGCTACACAGAATATTAGAAATGGGTTAGAACAATATGTAAGAGCTAGCCAATAAGAAGCTGGAACTAGCCGGGCCAGGCAGTGTTTGAAAGAATACAGTTTCCGTGTAATTCCGTGTAATGGCTGGGCCATGCGGGCGGCCGGGTGCCGGGGACGCAGCCCTGCCGCTCCTATCTCAACAATTTTGGTGTTTGTTCATTTATAAAAGTTTGCCAAAATACTCACTTTATAGTTTCTCCTAAAATTTTTGTTTTTTCTTCTATAGCTGTGCTATTATCCACAGCAGTATGGCTTCTTACAATAGGCATTAGGTTCTTTAATTGTTCTGGAGAGAAGTTTCCTCTACAATGAAAGGAAATGACTGAAGCAGATTTGGCATAGGGACCTGTGAGAGGCCCCTCATGGAATTTCCCAACAACAAAATATTACCTTGAATATTCCTCGATGACCTACACTCATTAGTTCAATGTCTACCTTTGTCACACCTTCTGCATAATCCAGAAAGGAGGGGTGTTCTGAACAGACTATTCTTAGAAAGAACATTGTTTCTAGGAATGTCCTCTCTACAGTCCCTTTTAAGGTGACCTTGTTTGACACAATTGTAACACTTGACATTTTTCCTCAAACCTCTGAAAATCTCCTCTCCTATCCATGCATCATCATGTTTCATGAGATTCAATATTAATTGTATCTCAAATCCATTCCTCCAAAGGTGCTGACCTTGCCTTTAATGGCCTAATTGCCCCTTTGCATAGAGAACTGGCATTTTCAGAAGCCAGAGATTCAATTGTTATTTGTCTAGCTTCTGAATTTGGTATCATTCTATTTACTACTGAAGTCACTCTTTGTAAGAAATCTGTAAAGGCTTCCTTTGGGCCCTATTTAACTTTAGTAAATGACTCAATTTTCTTTTTTATTTCTCAGTTCTGTCCCAAGCATTAAAAACTGCTGTACAACTGGATTGAGCTCCCAATTCCAGTTGAAGTGTGGGAGAAATAAGAATGTGAGCAAAGAGGTCAAGACCATGATGGGGATACCCACTGAAACAGTCTACCTGGGCTAATTGGAGCTCACCAACTCCAATCGGACTGGGAAGGAACAAGCACAGGACCAAACTAGTCCTTCTGAATGTGGTTGACAGTTGCATGGCTGGGGCAGATTGGGGTACCACTGGCAATGGCAGCAGGATTTATCCCTACTGAATGTACTAGCTTTTGGGGAGCCTATTCTCTTTGGATGAATACCTTGCTCATCCTGGATATAGTGGGGAAGGCCTTGGACCTTCCCAAGGCAATGTGCCTTACCCACTTGGAGGTGTCGATGGAGGTGGGATGGGGGATAAGTGAAGGGAACAGGAGGAGGGGAGGGAGTGGGAACTGAGATTGGTATGTATGATGAAAAAAGATAGCTTGGTTTTTTTTTTTTAAAGAAAAACAGAAAAAAACTGCTGCACATCATAAATTCAGAATGTGGTCATCATGTGCCATTTGCCTTTCTATAGGAGCATAATCTCCTCTAAGAATTTGATTTTAGGAGATTTCCCTACCTCTAGCTTTAATCCATTGTTCAATAATATTAGCCTCTTCTCTGAACTACGTACTCCATTGTAATTGTGGACCAGGCTCTAAAACACTATTAACCAATTCTTCCCAGTCTTCTTTACAGTCTTTAGACATAATTCTATTACAAATTGATAGCGAGTTTAACATTTGCTTCACAAAAGGTGAATGCATGTCATATGAGACTATAGTTTTCTTGAGTCTCCTTAAATACAACATTGGCAGAGTAGTTCAATTAGGTATAACAGAATCTCTGCCATTTGGCAATTTATGTAAGGTTACTGGATATATTCAGGTTGGTTGTTTGAAAACCTTAGGTTGTTTATATTTTTATAATGCAATGCTGAAATTTTTTCTCCATTAAATTCCTCTGTTTGGATTTGAATATGTCTGTGATCTGTTTTACTAGATTTTTATAAGGTCTGTGTCTTAGCACTTAGATTAACCAACCTTTTTAGTCATAAGACAAAAATGATAAAACTGATAATGTTTACAATTGACATTACAAAAATCCCATCTAAATTAGATATCCTCTCATTTAATTGTTCGAGTTTCAAACTGTCTAACATATTATCATACAGAGATCCAAATTCCTCCAGAGTAATGGATTTCCCATTTTTAATGTGGGAAAAAAACTTTCTCTCTTTTAACTAATTCCTCCCTTTAAAAATTCCCAATTGTCTTACCAAATCTACCGACAATGTTGATGAGGATGTGAGGCTTATTACTGCTGGGTAGAACAGTAAAGTAAAAGCCTGACTGGATTTCAAGGTAGCTACCTCCCTAGTTTGGCAGGAGTAAGAGAACCGTGTTCAAGGAGAGGCCACAACCCATGAGGGGTGGCTGATTGAAAAATGCACAGGGCATTGTTTGGAAAAAATATATGTGGCTGGGCCACCTGAAGGCAGAAACAACCAGTCTAAGGTCAGTGAGTCATGTGCCATTTGTAGCTCAGGTGCTCCTAGAATTTGGGTGGCAGCTGGAGTCTGTTTCAGAGAGGCTACAACAGGAAAATCCCAAACTTGATCAGAGGCTTGGTGAAAAAAGAAAAGAAAGCCTAGCCAGGTGAGGCTGAAGCCCACATGCAGTTCTGGCCTGTGCCGGTGGCTAAAAAGCCACAGGCAAATGTATTTTTCATGAATTCATACCCTAAACAATAGATGCCAATTGTAGCATGCATCATAAAAACCCAGAGACCAATACTGAGAGTCAACCTGAAGATCATGAAAAGCAAAGTAGCCAAGCCACTGGAGAGCTCTTACCTCTATGAAATCTTCAGACTGAAAGAAAGTAAATTCCTGATGTAGGTGGGTCTTTTTTCTATGTGTTGCTTTCATTGGTTAATTAATAATAATAATAAAAATGCTTGGCATGATAGGTCAGAACATAGGTAGGTGGGGAAGACAGAACAGAATGCTAGGAAGAAGGCAATGAGGCAGTCACCATGATTCTTCAACCCAAGACGGATGTAGGCTAGAATCTTTCCCGGTAAGCTACCACCTCGTGATGCTACACACATTAATAGAAGTGGGTTAATCAAGATGTGAGAGTTAGCCAGTAAGAGGCTAGAGATAATGGGCCAGGCAGTGTTTAAAAGAATACAGTTTCCGTGTAATTATTTCAGGGCATAAGCTGGCCAGGCAGCCAGGAGCTGGGAGGCAGGAATGCAGCCTGCTGCTCCTTCTACAAATTCCTGTCTCATCCTGCTTTATATTCCTCTCCAGTACTGGGATTAAAGCCATGCACCACCATTGCTTGACCCTGCATGTGGTTTGTGGATCCATGTACCCCAAAGGTGTGACTCATATAAGGAATATACAACTACAGAACTCATCTCTGGCAGTATTGGGGTTAAGTGGCCATCCAGACCTGAAACTCTGGTATAGAACTCTCCCCTTCCAACAAAAGAGTGAGTAGAAACACCTCCTTCAAGGGCTGGAGAGTTGGCTCAGTGGTTAAGAGACTGGCCTCATACAGAAATTGGGTTTTCTTCCCAGCATCCACATGGTCACTCGCAAATGTCTGTAATTTTGTTTCTAGGGGATTCAACACCCTATCTGGTCTCTGCAGATACTAGGGTAAATTATGCAGAGAAGGAGAAGACATAGAGTTCATTCTCACATAGGATGATCAGGCTGGGACATCTGAACTGAACGTTGAATGTAGTGTGGTGTGTAAGTACTTAGTCATCAGCCTATGACAGGCCCAGATGCAGGGACCCTGATATTCAGAAGCCAACTTGTGATAACCCTCTTGGATGAGAATGGGAAGTTAGGGGCATATTTGGAAACTAGTTGTGATGGCTAATCTTAGTTGTCAACTTGACATAACCTGTAGTCACCAGGGAAGGAGGAACCTTAAGTGAGGACTTGCCTTCATCAGATTGGTCTGTGGTTATGTCTGTGGGGCATTACTTTGAGTTCTAGTTGATGTAGGACCAGAGAATCAGCCCACTATGAGTAGTATCACTCCTAGATTGGCTGTTTGAGAAAGGACAATTAATACTGTGTCTGGAAACAATCCAATAAGCAGTGTTCTTCCATGGTCACTACTTCAAGTTCCTTTCTACCTTGAATTCCTACCTTAGGTCACCTCAATGATGGTATGTAAAGCAAAAACAAAACAAAACAAAAACCTTTTCGCTTTGGGTCATGGTGTTTTCCATAGGCATAGAAAGCAAACCAGGACACTGGTGTTAAAAAGTTTCTGGCTTTCTGTAATACAGAGCTTCAACATGAAGCTTGTAGATAGCTACTGGATTCATTACCAGCTGGAAAATATGCGCCAGAGGCTAAATTGCATGATTAGTAGATTTACTGCTGAGAAAATTCTCTAAATACAGCACATTAGCCATTTGCAGCTGCCTTTTGGAATCATAGCATCAGCCCTAGAGATAGTGAGACCCCAGAAAGAAAATCAACTCTCCCACCCCACCCCAACCCCCGAAAATAGAAGCATGTTCTAAACACATGTATGTCACAGACTATAAGACTGAAAACCTCTTCCACTGACTCTGTTGAAATTTTAGGGGCTGGTCTTTGTCTTGTCTCTATAGGTCAAGCTACTGTAAAGGTTTATCTGAGGGTTCAGTGCCTTCTTGCCAAAGACCCCAGAACACTGCCATGCAATTAACAGAAAGGAAAGGTGATCTGCCATGTTGAAGAGGAAGTGACTTTCCCTAGCTCGGGGATGAAATGGGTTGAGTAGGATTCAGAGGCAGACACAGAGATAGCTCTGAGTCTATATGGATGGAATAGCTTTAAGATTTATAGCCGAGGGGCTCAACAAGTGAAAGCAGTCTTCCACCAGGACTGAAGACTCTAGTTGCATCCCTGGAAGCCACATGGTAGGAGAGAACCAACTCAAGTAAGTTGTTTTCTGACCTCCATACCCACAGTGTACATGACTTGCCACAAAATGAATCAATGAATAAATAAATATAAATAGATAAATTTAAGATTTTACAATTGAGCAATCAGTTGGAGTTAAGGATTGGGTCTGCTTCCATGTGTTTTACAGGGTGATATGGACATGCATGTGCCCTGGTTCACTCTGAAGGGATGGGTACATATGTGCACAATTTAATCATGACTCATGATAAAGGCAATAATTACATTGCATTTATGGGCTGTGGCATTGGCTCAGTGGGTAAGAGCATTTTCTGTGAAAGAATGAGGACCTGGGTTCAATGAATCCTGACTAACCATGTAAAAGTTGGGCATGACTACATACAGGCCTATAACCCCAGTGCTGGAGGCAGGAAGGAAAAAAAAGGGGATGACTGAAGCTTGAGTCATTGGCTACGGGTTGAGTGACACAGTCTCAAGGGAATATGGCAGCAAGTGAGAGAGTGGGGCAATGGTGTCCTTCTGTGACCTCTGTATATGAGGATGCATACATCTCCATGCATGGGTATACCCATTCTTGTCCTCCACACAAAGAATACTATTGCATTTATTTTTCATCTGCTCAGTCTGTGTATCCTTTGCATTGTTTGATTTATTTTTAATGTGAGGTGCGTGTGTGTGCATGTGTGTTCCTGTGTGTACATATATTACATTTGTGCTGGGCTGGATCCAGGGTCTAATATCTAGACACATGCTCACTACTGAGAAATTGCTTCAATCCTATTAAGAACTTTCTTCTTCTTCTTCTTCTTCTTCTTCTTCTTCTTCTTCTTCTTCTTCTTCTTCTTCTTCTTCTTCTTCTTCTTCTTCTTCTTCTTCTTCTTCTCCTTCTCCTTCGTCGTCTTCTTCTTCTTCTTCTTCTTCTTCTTCTTCTTCTTCTTCTTCTTCTTCTTCTTCTTCTTCTTCTTCTTCTTCTCCTCCTCCTCCTCCC
>NW_026067935.1:3878602-3931877 GCF_014885135.2 Alexandromys fortis
CTCCTCCTCCTCCTCCTCCTCCTCCTCCTTCTTCTTTTCCTCCTCCTCCTCCTTCTTCTCCTTCTTCTTTGGTTTTTCAAGAAAGGGTTTCTCTGTTTAACAGCCCTTCCTGTCCTAGAACTAGATCTTGTAGACCAGGCTGACCTTAAATTCACAGAGATCCACAGCCTCTTTAATCCCTAGTGCTGAGATTAATTCAAAGACGCGTGCCACCACTGCCCAGCTAATAGTTTTCCTCTTAATTATATATAAAACTTATTTTATTTCCCCCTGCAAAGAAATAATTATAGTATCACTTATTTCACCAGATTTTTTTTCTTGAGTCAGATAATACACAAAGGATGCCCCTCACATTGATTGTAATTGTGTGCCATTTCTGTGAAGCAGGAACGTATTAGCTGTTCCCATTCTACCAGGTGGAAAATGGAGGCAAAGCAAGGTTACATCATCTACCAGAAACACAACAGCTTGTGCCAAGGACTTTGACCTTGAGTCTCCTGTAGATCAAAGTCTCCCACACATCTCTAGGACTCACTGCTCACATCTTGACAGCAGCCGTGAAAAGGACCAGGTCAAGATGTTTACAGTGACGTCCAGAAGACAGTGTCTACTAGAGATAGTACCATACCTCATCTCAGAATTCAATTTTTTTTTCAAAATCAATAACCCAAAGGAAATTCTTCCTCACTTTTCCAACTTTTTGAACTTATTCTTAAGTAGTACTTTTTAATGACGAGCAGATAAATCCTGAGTTTTTAATATTGCCACTCTGCCTTCAGTCTTTTGACTGAATTGCCTGATAATAATTTACATATCATTACAAATGAGTGCTTGCCAATTTCGCTGGTGAACTTCAGCCTGGAATTGTGTCATTTTCTGCAAATAGCTGGTTCAATAAGCAAAACTGCATTCATTGATCTGAGGTTAAGTAAATATTTGATAAGATTGAGTGCAACACAGTTCAGGAAACAGGAACCTGCTCTCTGTGGTCATGACTAGCCAGGGCTGCTGGATTGAACTTGTTTATTTCATTACAAATTCAAACTGCAAACAGTAGCTGTGATTTTGAAAAACCCACCTGGTTAGAATACTTGATGCATCATCAAATCTATTTTCTTTATCTTCTTCAGGGATCATTACCTGTAAGAGAGGAGAATACTAAGCCTTGAGAATAAAAAGCTAATTAATTTAATCTGGTAGTGTCAGAGAAACAGAAAAATAGTCCAGGCATCTGCTTACATGCTCGAGAATAAGAGAATATAAAACTATTCATTAATATATAATCCAATCTTTTCCTCAGTTCAATATTATGATCAATTAAGGTTAAATTTGAAGCAGGTAGGAGGTAGAGACTTTGGGATTGAAGAGAGCCTGAGCTGTAGGGTGTGGGTTTTGTCTCAGGAGATTGTGGGGAATTTTTCCAGTTTGCAGAAGCAGAGAATGAGGTTGATGGTCTGTGGTTCTCATGCTGTGCCCTGCCTGTGAGTTATAAGGGGTGGATCCATAGCAGAGAGAAGCCCACAGAGAGTGTGTCAGCACTGGGGCACACACAGAGCACAGGGGAGGAGGTGTCTAATGTTTTGGTCATTGAACATTTTATTTTCCTGTCATAGATCCTAATCACAGTTTCTCCTCTTTCATATCTTTCGTCTTGTCCTTATAAAGGCCACCCTCATTTATTGGTGCACGCATGTGTGTGTTCATGCGTGCATGTCCATATTTGTGTGTGAGAGAGTGTGCGTGTGTGTGTGCGCACATGCGTGTGATATGTATACATGTGTGTGCATGAGCTGGGGTTGCCATCAGATGTCATCTTCCTCTGTTATTTTCTTTCACTCAACCTGGAGTTCACCACTCGGGCTACACTGGCTAGCCAGCAAGCACCGATCCCACTCCGTTTGTCTCTTGCACCCCCAGAGCTGAGGTTATAGGTGCGCGTCACCACACTCAGATTGTATGCCGGTCTTGAGATCCAAATTCAGGACCTCATGCCTGCACAGCCAGCACTTTCCCCACTGATCCGTCTCCCCAGACTCAAGCTTTTGAGTTCAGATGGATCCTCGTGTGTTCTGGATAGCAGGCTTCTAGGAAATGATGCCATTTATGAATATTTTCTACCAAGTCATAATTTGTATTTTCACTGTTTTAATACTGTATTTCAGAGCTTAAATTTTTCATTGTAATGGAGTCAAGTTGTCTCCATTTTCACAAATTTAGCCTTTGGTGCTGTATCTACATTATTCTTGCTTTGCAGAGAAAAGTCTGATTTTTTAAAACATTATTTGTTAAAGTGAGTGTCCCATCCACATTAATTGGATGTGCTAGGAACCAAAAACTGGCTGAACCTACCTGAGTTGGCACCTGTCTGCTATTTCCGATTGGCTGATGTATCTGTTCCTTCGATGATATCATCCCACATTGACTGCTGCCATTTTACACAATGCCCGATGCTGGGCAGCATATGGCTTCCAACTTGATTTCTCAGTGTTTCATTTCCACATGACTTTTAGAATCAGTGTCCAAGAGCTATAAGGTGTTTTCTGTGATTTTTTAAATTGGGAATTAGATTGAGAATATATACTATCTACAAGACCATTCTAGAAAAAAAAAAAAAAACCTAACCTCATCTTTCAAATGTGAGTTTCTACTGCATATCCAGAGGCTATTCCTTCATATATATCATATATATGACTTAAAATGAAGCAAATGTGCTAGCTGCCCATATATCATTCCTTTATCTTGCTTTTACACTCAAACTTAGATATTTTATTCTGAGAACTCTATACTCAATGCCATTCTATTGCTTCTTTGCTTCAATTTGCTTACCTCTTCCTGGTGTCCACGAAACACTTGGTTTTATGAGTTGTTAACTTCTCTTCTGCTACTTGGTTATTTATTTAGCAATTTAAAACATATTTTTGATTATTTGGGGCTTTATATATAATCAAATCCTCTATGGTTACATTTTCATGCCTCTCCTTCTGAGAGCGACGTTTCATACTTTTGCCTCTCAGCCATATTGAACACAGGTCTCAAGAAAGGCTCCCTTTGGGCTCCCCTGTTATTAAGGAGGATGTTTCCAGGTTCCTGTCTTCAGGTATGACATTTGCTATATTTTCATTGTCACTTTGAGGAATTCCCCTCTGTCTAAAAATTGTTATAAGTTTTATGATCAATAACTGCCGGATTATGTTGGCCTCTTTTTCTGCACAATCGACATGAGCTCACACGTTTCCATGGTTGATATGTGGATAATATTATTGCCTTTCAAGCATGAAGTTACTCCTCTTACTTGGGGTGATCAGTCCTATTTCTATTCCATTGACTGAGGTCATGAGTATTGTGCTAAGGGTTTTTTGTCTGTCTTCATCAGAGATATTGAAATCGGCTTTTCTTCTCAGTGTCTGTATCTGGTTTCATTTTTAAGGTCACAAAGAGAGTGTGGCATTTCTTGGCTGTTCTCCTCAGCTTCTCTCTGTTATTTTTACTTGGGGGTTTTACAAATCAGTGTTATATCTCTTGGCACATCAAACCCAGCCTCCAGTGAGCTGTCAAAATCACCTTTTATGCATCATTCCCAGTTTATGTCTCCAGCAGCTTTGGATCATGGTCATTCAATCGTGGCTGCAGTTTTCTAGATGCCTTTTCTCCCCAAATGTCTAGAGGCATATTTCTTTTGACCGCAGTTCTCAGAGATCTTAGCCACCCATATGTTTAGCTTGCACGACTCTTCCTTCATTGCTTGGAAGTTTTTCTCTTCTCTTCTCTTCTCTTCTCTTCTCTTCTCTTCTCTTCTCTTCTCTTCTCTTCTCTTCTCTTCTCTCTCTCTCTCTCTCTCTCTCTCTCTCTCTCTCTCTCTCTCTCTCTTCCCCCTCTTTCTTTCTTTCTCATCTGACTTTGTTTGTTCCCCTTTGTTGTCAGAGTGACCACAAACCCAGACACCCACCTTTTCTTTCTCCTCAGCACTGTGTGACCCTCCCAATAGGATAGAGTTCTTAGGAGGATGTTCAAGGCCCTTCTCTGAGTTCCCTTCACCCTCAGGTCAAGCCTCCTTCATAGCGTTGCTATTGCTCTTCGGAAGAAATGACTGTTTTGCAGTATAAACTGCCTGTTAGATATTTTTCCCCTGAAGACTTGTCTTCATACACTGGTGCATCTGTAGCAGGGTCAGGGAATTGAGAGCAGCGACTGAACAAATCGAATGGCTACAGCTATGACGCCTGAGATTAGCTATTAATTTTGCCTTCAAATGATGTAATGATAATGTCATACACACATACAATTCAAAATCAGATTGGTCATTAAAAAATGAGAGGACTTAGTAGAGTTTGATTATTACTCAAGAGCACTATGCTGGAAGTCATGGATTTTGCAGGCACATGTCTTGTTGATGTCTGAGCCAAATGACCTTCCCCACTGGGAACAGCTTACACGCAGGCACCTCACGGCTCTGCTCTCTTTCCATCTCAGTCTTACAGGCCACTTTGAAATCATTTGCAGCCCGAACTGCCACCATTTAAGCATGTCTTCTCTACCGATATCAATAAGCCATTAGTTCAATGAATTCTTTGGCTCCTTTAAATTAGAGAAATGTGTCAATTTAAACGGTTTCCAAGGCTGCCTTTCTCTGTCCTAAATTTTTGACCAGTTATGAAAGCCGCGTGCTGCTCCCACAACCAGAGGCAGGCAGCCAGGCGTCAGGCTGAAGAGCATTTTTGGGAACAGCCTAAGCAAGGGAGGTGATGAAATATCTTTCCCCTCAAAAATAAAAACTGATTCATCATACCTAGAAACTCATTTTCCTGGGAAGCAGGGAAGCAGGTGCGGTGGTTTTTGGCAATTAACTCGTGAAGCTGTTTCTGCAATGTCTACTTTTCTTCCTTAATGATATCTTTTAATTTGCAGATCTGCTGATGTGCAGTTATTTGCCCTGCCCATTTTTGCCTATGCTCGCCTTGTGTCACTGAGTGTTTCCATGGGAAATGCACCCCCTTCCCACTGATTCCTGTGTCCCTAATAAACAAATCACAGGAATGCCTTTAACAGGCATTGCAGAGCATGTGTGGACATTATGGGCCTGGGAAACCATGTTCTGTACTGTCAATGAAAACCAAACCTTACCCTTAAACAGTAAAGGTAAAGGGGAAATTAAAATTTGTCTATTTATTAAACATTCATTTATTATTAATTTTGTGATGCACATGTGTCTGTGCACACCTGAGTGCAGTACCCTTGGAGGCCAGTAGGCGTCAACTCAAAGCCAAGGTTAGTCTTGCTGAAGGGTACGTGGTGTTTCCTTGTGCATGGTGATAGTTCACACACTGTGAGGTCAGAGGAGGCTGCTGAGGCAGAAGCCATCTTTCCCGGAGCTGGAGTTATAGGTAGTTGTGCGTCACCATGTAGGTGCTGCAAAATGAACCCAGATCGTCTGCAAGAGCAGCCGGCACTCTTAACTGCTGAGCCATCCCTGCAGCTCCAATCCCTAAGAGGGTGTAGAGGGTGAAGCCACCCAAACCAGCATGATGGGGATGGCTTTAACCTGTTCTTGCTGGCCTTACATACAAGATAAAGCATTCTGTATAGGCCCAGATGTGAGAGATGGTTTCTACTTCACCTGCCTCCTCTGGTCTCACAGCATGTAAACCATTGTCCACCACAAAAAAAAACATCATGCATATCCCAGCAATACTTGTTTTACAACACACATAGATTTAACTTGGCTCCAGCTTGTATTTTCCATTCTTATTTTTTTTTTTTAACTATCATCATTTGGGGTGCAGCATGTGTGATGCATATGCGATCTCTGTTCTCCACAGAAACTGACTCACAAGAATGGCTGTGAAACCCAGGGAACAGGTGTGGCATGATTGGTGCACCTAGTGGAAGCCATAATTGAGCATCTTGGAGTGTGGATAACTTGCTTAGATATTTTTTTTAACCAGTCACATTTTCTTTTTTAAAAACTTGCGACTGTTTTTATTTTGCAGATGAGTGTTTTGCCTGCATGACTGTCTGTACACCATGTATATGCAGTGTCTGCAGAGACCAGAAGAGGGCGTCCGATCCTTTGGAATTGGAGTTTCAGGTGTTTATGAGCCACCATGTAGGTGTTGGGAGTTGAACCCTGGTCCTCGGAAAGAACAACAAGTGCTCGTAGTTGGTGAACTGTCTCTCCAGTCCCTCTGTTTCTTTTTTTAATACATGGAGCTTTTGCAATCACCCTCATCCACTATACGATAACGACATCTTCTCTTTCTTGGAGCTTTCTTGTTTACTTGTATCTCATCCGCCACTAGACGGATTACCCGAGAGCTCTCAGGCCCTCTCCGCTGACACTCAGTAGCTCCTGCTTGTGCAGCGGGATATTACATTGCATCTAGTTATCCCTTCAACAATAACAATCACCTAACAGCAGACAGGATTTCATCAAATCTCCTAGTAGCATGCCTAGTTATCACTGAGAGCTGTTCAGGGTGAAGGCTCTCATTTGCATATTACTCTCCTCTATGTTGACTTCTTTTATTCATTCATTCATTCATTCAATATGCTTATTTTGTGCGTATGGGTGTGTTTTCCTGCATGCATGTATGTGCACTACATGGGTCCTCTGCGAGAGCAGCCAGTGTTCTTAATGCTGAACCATCTCTCCAGGTTTGAACTTTCATGTATCTAAAAAAAAATGTTGCTTTCTGGTTTGGTCTTTTTTTAAAAATTTATTTATTTATTTATTTAAATATTATGTGTACAGCGTTCCTTCCATATGTGCCCGCAAGCCAGAAGGGGGAGCCAGGTCTCATTATCGATGGCTGTGAGCCACCATATGGTTGCTGGGAATTGAACTCACGACCTCTGGAAGAGCAGTCAGTGCTCTTAACCACTGAGCCATCTCTCCAGCCCCTCTGGCTTGGTCTTATGAATGTTTGTGCACCAACTGGAATGGGGGCTGCTGCTTCTGCTGCTGGTGATATCAAGTCAAGAAGGAGATGGGTTGATAGATCCTGGCAGGTGATGGTGGGGCGTTTGAGGAAAGTAGTTGGGTGCACGAGATCATAATACATGGCATACATGGAAGACATTTAAAAAAAAATACGAGTGTTTTTTTTTTAAGTTTTCTCATGCTGGTGAGGTTTTTTAATAGTAATTAATTTCCCAGTACATTTGGTATCTTCCCAGTTTTCCCTAATAATTGTGTATTGTGCTTGTACTAAAAATGAGCCTATTTGAAGGGAATGTGTCCTCATTGTACTCTTAATGAGCTTCCCAATTATGGACCAGATATTACATATTTCACATCAAGTTACACACAGCCAGAATGAGAATTTCTGCAGAATTTGCTGGAGCTGGGGTAGCACATTAGACTCCGCTTTCATATCCGGTCTCTCTATGTAGAGAGTTTGACTTAGATAATGTTGCGCTTTTTTTTAAGTCTTGTCTCAGAAGGTGCCAGGATTGATTAGTCGTGTCTGCTATAGATTCATGATAGGTTGTCAAAGGTCTTCCTGGCGTGCCTGTGACTGACTCCAACAGTCACAGTGTGGCCAATCAATCTTAGGACTAAGCATCTTAATGGCGTTAATGGAAGAGAACTGGAAACATAGCTGTTTTGCAGAAAACCCATGTTAAAGGACTTATGTACAGAGCCAGTAAGACTTGTCTATCACAGAAACTTCACCTTCATGAGTCTAATGTGGTACTGGGACCATCTGCATTACCAGGAGGAAGAGCTATGATCCCTGATTCAATGAAGGGTGAGCTTCAAAGAAGTGAGATCTGTGTTTCTTTTCTTTCTCCTCCTCTTCTTCCTCCTCCTCCTTCTCTCTCTCTCTCTCTCTCTCTCTCTCTCTCTCTCTCTCTCTCTCTTTCTCTCTATCTACACACACACACACACACACACACACACACACACACAAAGCAGCAAAGGCAATATTAAAATTGCAATGGGGAATTTATTCACATGTGGGATTAAAGCTACTAGAAAGTAAGTTTGAAGATTAAACCCATTATCTCCACCCTAAAAATTACCTGTTGGATCCTCATTTTGTTTCTCTCTGAGTGGCATGCCAGCTACCAAAATTTGAGTCTGAAAGGCCACGAAGTGACAGACCTTTGAAGGGCCTGCCAAGTTTTCCAGAGTTGCAGAGAACATGGATATCTGCAAGAGTGCCGTCCCTATCTAGCTCTAGGCACAGCGGTGTCTGCATCCATCACCCTTACACAGGGCTGTTTCTCCTGGCAATCAACCCAGACCTTAACCTCGGTACGGGAAAATGGATTTGTTTATAGTGGAGACAGAATCAGGGACGCAGTGTGAGACTTAAGCTTCCCAAATTGGTCTCACATGACTTGTGTTTGTGAGTTCTGTGGTCTCCTAGAACAGGATTATAAATATGCACATTCTCATTTATACATCCGCGTGTTGCAGGCAGCCAGCACTATCCGAATGTATTCATAAATGCATGACATTTGCATAACACTTTAAAAATATTTATCTCTCAAGCATTCTCTCTTCTATCACCCTGTTTTATGCTTTGATATTGATGGATATACTGGCAATGATTCTCTGATTTACAATGTCATGTAAACAGCTTGTACATATTCTGCATCTCAGAGAATAAGCTGAACATTTTGCTCCAATTAATACATTTTTCCTCTTATTCAATGCTTGGGGGTATTTCAAACTCACAGTATCAGTTGCAGAGCGAAAAATAAGATGACTTAGATATCTGTGTGCCTGAGACTAGATATCTGCAAACACATAACACTAATATTTTAAAAAAACATTTTAGCAAATTTTCAACTAGCTGCTGACAGCCCAAAGATATTCATGGAGGGGAAGTCATAGTCACCATTTCTGTGTTCCCTAGAGAGTTGTACTATGTTCCTTTTCCTCTCTCACCAGAACAACGCAAACTGCTGAATTTTCCTGGACTTTCATATAAACCACACTTCCTCCTGTTAGCGTTTTTATAAGTCAGTCCCAAGAATTTGACCAATGTTCTCTACAAAGCTTTTTCTTTTGTTAGCACAAAATAGCACTTTTTTGTTAGTCATTTTTCCTCCCCCATGTATAACTAATTATTATGATGTGAACAAGAAAAGATTCATAAATAAAAGAAGGTCAGTGAGAGGGCTCAGGGTGTTGGTCCCCAGGACTCAGGTAGAGATGGAAGGAGACAGCTGACTACAAAAGTGTCCTCTGAGACAGGCATTGTAGGGCACACTTTTGATTCCAGCACTTAGGAAGCAGAGGCAGGCATATTTCTGTGAGTTCAAGGCTAGCCTGCTCTACAAAGTGACTTCTAGGAAAGCCATGACTATGCAGAGAAACCCTTTCTTGAAAAACCAAACAAGACAACAATTAAAGTTGTTTTCTGACTTCCACAGATGTCCTGTAACGTGTACAAGCATGCATACACATCACATACACATGTGCAAGTACACTGCTTATACACATACAGTAATAACAAGGTAAAATATAAGGAGCAGAAATATTGGGAGAAGTAGGAAAGTAATTAGCCAAATTCAGTCTTTAATATTAATATATAATAGGGTTTATTTTGTACTGAGTTTCTACTTACTCGCTTTATGAATCCTGATTAATACTCCTGAGGGGGACTGTTAAGGTCACCAGTCCTTTATGCAGAATAATAAAATCATCCTTCACTCCTCACACCTACTCTCGTCTAAGCAGTGGGCTTTGCACTTTGACACAGGTCATCTCACCCTCGGGTGTGACAGATGTGGTTGATCATATTATTGCTCTTATTTTTATAGGTTTGACATTTCCCTGCTGATGAGGTGCAGAGCTGGGACTCATTCCAAAGCCCTGGCTTGGACCCAACACCATGAAACAGCTTCAGCCGAGGAGACTGTCATGTGCTTGGCAAAGACTACAACCCTCCATAAAAATTAGCTTAAAATAGCCTTATCTTGGAATCAAGGCCATGCCGCGGGAAATGCTGCTGCCAAACTCAGAGCAGTGGAGACAATTATTAAAATGAAAACAAAAACGAGTGGCTTCCCACCAATTATCAAAACTTATTATTTTTGTAGTAATTAGCACTTTCCTGTGGGAACAAAAAATGACCAATGGGATGGTATGGCTACTGAAATAAGCGGACAGCAAGTTTGATATGTAACAGAATCTGCAACGAAAACTAGGTGGAAAACAACAACAATGTAACAAGCAGCGGATATTTTCTGTAACTGAAAACATCTCCAGTTAGATCTTTGCCTCACACCAGCTGCAGAAAAATCTATCTGCTTGTTACATTGTTTCCTTTGTCAACTTGACAAGTTAGAGTCATCTGGAAAGAGAAACCTTAGCAGAGAAGATATCTCCACCAGATTGGCCTGTGGGCATGTCTGTAAGGGCAATTTCTTGATTGATGATATGGGAGAGTTCACCCTGCTGTAACAGGTGCCATCCTGGACATGTGGTCCAGGGTGCTATAAGAAGGCGCTTGAGCAACTCATGAGGAGCAAGCCAATAAAAGATGTTCTCCATGGTGTCTCTCTCTCTCTCTCTCTCTCTCTCTCTCTCTCTCTCTCTCTCTCTCTCTCTCTCTCTCGTCCTGCCTCCAAGATGCTTTTGGTCATGGTGTTTATCTCAACAACAGAAAGCAAACTAGTGCAATAAGCTAAAATGGGAAAAGATCATTAGTTGTGTACTAAACATGTATAACTTTTTTATGTCTCAATCTTATTCCCACTAAGTCACATTTTAAAATAAGTACACGCTGAAAATCATGTGAACATACCTTCACAATCATGTAGAGAATAAAATGGTAGAATAGATTCATTCAGAAAAAGACATTATTGTTCATTTAGTATTTCTTCTGTTTATAAATGAGAGGTGTGGCTTCTTTTATTTTGATGTGTATGGGTGGGTGTTTTTCTTGCATGTAGGTGTGTGCACCATGCGTGTACAGTAACCATGGAGCACAGAAGAGGGGGCAGATCCCCTGGAAATGAGATTACAGATGGTTCTGAATCACCATGTGTGTTCTGGAATGAAACCCCAGCCTGCTGAAGTGATTTTAATTGCTGAGCCATCTCTCCAGCCTCAAAAAGCCCTCCCCTGCAAGGATATTTAAATGAGCTAATTTTTTAGACATAGACTATTTCTATTTATTTAAGCAACACAAAATGCAGGTGTCTTAGTTACAAATGGAAAACAAAGTTTCATGATGAGAACAATGCTTCCGAGCAATATAATAAAGAAATAATGTTGCAATCTGACCAGAAATGGTTCACACTCATCCAGGAGAGTGGTGGCCTTGAGGTCTGAGTTTCAGAGGTGGAAAATGATGTTTTTGAAGGAGCCTTGAGACCTCCAGGCTGATAGAAGTGGGAGGCAGATCAACTGCTGGTTAAAAAGCTTCAGAGAAGACATTATCCAAAGGGAGAAGGCGCCATCCCTCATGAGGCCAATGGGAAGAGATGAAGGAATGGTGTCAGAGAAGTTAGCGAAAGGCTTCCTGGGGGAAAGCTGACTACAGATGTGCTCAGTAAAGTGCAAAAAATCTTGTTTGGGTTCTGATGGGAGATATCCCCATAGGTTCCTGTGTTGAGCATTTAGCCCCAGTCAATGGTGCTGCTCAGGGAGGCTGTGAAACACCTCTGAGGTGGGACCTGGATGGTTAAGTAGGTCACTGGGGTCGACCTTGAGGGTCTTAGGTCAGCTGTGCTCTCGCAGTCCCTTCACGTCTTGGTCTGCTGACATGTAAACAAGCAGACCATGCTCCAGTCCACAGCCAGGAGCCACTCCTGCCACCATGCCTTCCCTGCCATGATGGACTAGAAAGCTGGTGCTGGAGAATTGTCTGTATTCTGTCAATCACATTTTAAATAAACACTGATTGGCCAGGCGGGAAGTATAGGTGGGAAAACCAGACAGGAAGTAGAAATGATGCAATGAGAACAAAAGAATTCTGGGGAGGAGGAAGTTGATTCCTCCCAGTCCTGTGCAGACCTTGAGGAAGCAGGATGTGACCTGCCAGCTGAAAAAGGTACAGAGCCATATGGCTAAAATAGATCAGAATAATGGGTTAATATAAGTCATAAGAGCTAATAAGAAACCTGAGCTAATGGGCCAATCAGCTTTATAACATAGAGATCTCTGTGTAATTTTCTTTGAAGCTTGCTGGCTGTGGGGTACTGGGAGGGACAGAAACCCCAACAAGCAGGCCCCTTCATGTTACAGAAAGCCTAATGATGAGCACAGTAAATCTTTCCTTCCCTCTCATGGCTTCTGGTGTAGTCTCAGTAATAATAATAAAAAATAACAGTAATCAATGCAGATCCAGAACCAAAAAAAATTTCAAATTGAACTATTTATTTATATTATAATAATTTATTTATAAACAGACAACAAGGAAGGAATAAATTGTTTCAGAAAACAAAATTCTGCATTGCATTGAATGCTATTTAGTGTGACAGAAGTTGATTTACCTTGGGGATGAATCATGGTTAGTAAGATCTTTTGACATAAAAATTAAATGTAAAAAAGGTGCTTATAATCAGCTCAATAGATTGCAAAAATATATTAATTAAAGTCAATGTATTTCCTGGAAATAAAGAAATTGAAACCCACAGAAACATAACCAGAAGTCATAACTTTAACAATCTAGAAATGTTGCAAACTTCCAAAAACGTCAGCCTGCCGTCTCAGCCAAAAATCCAAACTGGGTCACTGTATGGAAAATGGCATTTGTATAAATTTCCTCTCAGGGACCAGAAATCTTATCAACCAAGGAGGTGGCAGGAGGCTCACAGGAAGAGAAGGATGTGGGGGAGGATGGGAGAATTCAAAGGGAGCCTCCAGAACTTGGTGCTTTCTATTTCTATTCTGTGACACAGAAGCAAAACTGGAGGACAGATCATAGATAGAGAAATGACAGATAATAGATAAACAGGTGATAAGTAGAAAACAGACGAAATATAAACATCTGTGTGGAGAAAGATGATAGAGAATAAATAGAAGATAGATAGCTAGATAGCTAGATAGCTAGCTAGCTAGCTAGCTAGATAGATAGATAGATAGATAGATACCTTACTTTTCTATTGCTGTGATAATACACCATGACCAAGGCAATTTAAAGAAACAGTCTAGTCTATTTGGAGATTATAGCTTCAGAGAATTATTGTTCGTGTACATCTTGACGGGTAGCATGTCAGCACACAGGCATAGTGTTGGAGCTGTAGCTAAGAGCTTATATCCTGACCTGCAGTCAAGAAGCAGAGAGAAACTAGACCTGGCGTGGGCTTTTTATGTCTCAAAGTCCGTCCTCAGTGACTCCTTCAACAACCCACACCTCCTAATCCTTCCCAAATGTTCCCCTAAACGAGGACCTAGCAATTCAATGTATGGGGGCTCATTCTTATTCAAACCACTGAAGATAATAGATAGACAGACAATATGTAGATGATAGATGGATAGGTGGTAGATAGATAGATAGATAGATAGATAGATAGATAGATAGATAGATGATAAACAGGTAGATGGGCATGGGTGGTACAGAATAGATATATAAATAAATAATAAGCTGTTATATATATGACAGATGATTTATGATTGACAGATAATTGATAGATAGGTGTTAGACAGATAGACAGACATATAGACAGACACAGAGATCAATAGATTAGATAGCCTCTAGTTTCTGGGAAGCAATACCAGGTTTCTGGGTGCTAAGCACCTCAGAAGGACACCATATTTAGTGCTATTGAAGAGCAGAGACCAGTCTCAGAGTTAGCGGACTGTGTTAGACATCTTCGTGCCCCGTTTCCTGGCCAAGCTTCAGTAGTGTCTACATTTCTGTTGAGTGTCTTTTGTAGACCCTCCCTTTCAGTGTGGGGTACACCCCCATGGAATTCAGAGTCCCATCCCTGTGTGACTTGCTTTGACAGGGTCAAATCTGCCTTTTTCCCACCTCTATTTCCTACGTGTTCTACCTGTAAGCATTGCCAGAAAAACATCCTGGCAGCTGTAAGCCAGGAAATACCGCAACGTAACACTGCACAACAAACCTCACACAAGAGATTTATTGGGAGGGAGAAAAATAAAAAAAAAAAAAAACAGGAGAGTGGTTGCTTCTGCTCGAGCAAGAAACAGAAGAAAACTGAACAGGATGGAGAGCTGATAATAGAGTTTCTTGGGAAGGGGGTGGAATTTTTGAGGATGGAGCTTTCGGGACAGAGATTGGTGGGATCTCATTCCAGTGTGTGGTTCTTTTACTGTGGAGAATGGGGGTGGGGTCCAGTCATTAGGGCAGTGAGAATATACAGTGGGTAGAACCTGGCAGTTAGAGGTCCTGAGGGGAGGGGACTGACCACCCGTGTGGCTTGAGGGGCTTATACTACCTCAGAGACACCTGTTCTTTCTGACTATGAACCTCTATGCCACGCATAAACCAGTCATGGATTAGCATATGCTCGTGCTGCAAGCCTATCAGAAACCCATCCTTTCCAATGATTGGAACCAGACTTCAACAGCCAGTTAGGTACTGCTGATGCCAGCCTTCCATGGTACCTGTCTTGTCAGGACTGTGGAGTGGAAGATACTTTTCATTTTCCAAAGAGAATTATGGAGTAGGAAACCGCTAGTTTGCAGCCTGGCATGGTGACTCAAGCCTATAATCCTAACACCCAGGAAGCAGAGACAGGTGAAACCATGTGTTTTAGGCCAGAGGTAGCGTCAGGAAAACAATCTCAGATAGAGCATTGAGGCTGACACTCATGGTAGAGCTCAGAGCCGGCTGCTGGTCTCTGGGGCTGTTTTTCTGATTAGTACTGAGTTAGGCGTGCATATCGGAGACCAGAGCTGACTTGCCCAGAGCAGTGGCAGAAAAGGGCAATCATTCTTTGTCCCCTTTGCTCTCTCGGGTAATTCTATATACACTTCTGCTACTCAGGCCAGAGCACCCATGTATATAATATATAGCATGTATATTAATATATAGCATAGAAAATTCTTTGCACACACGTTTCCCTCCTAAGAGATTCACATCACTGTCTACAGACAAGAATACACATTGGATAATTTCAGTGACGTTTCCTGTCGGAGTTTATTTTGGCCCCAGCCAGGTTCCCTAGAGTAAACACTAATAAATCCTCCCTCCCCAATTCTGCACGGGGAATGCCTTAAAAGCCATGTTTTATTTACTTTTCCAGTTTTTATAATTCCCTCACAGTAGTGCCCCAGAACATTTGTGATATTAAACAGATTAACGATGTAATGTCTAATTTGAAAACTGTCATTCACATGAATTTTAATTATGTATAAATTAAAAACAAAAGAGGAAAGCGCCTTTCCCCTCCTGGGGCAGCAATTCTTGACGTTATCAACATCTCTCGGATGCAGGAGGATCCCGAAAGTCTCAGGTCAAAAGACTCTACCTTGCAGCAGTCCCTGGTTTTGATGGGGTCACAAGATCCTGCTCCTGGAGGAGGGTGCACAGCAGCCTGCTGTCCTAATTTTCTTACCTCACAAACTTCCTCAGGAGCAGGCCTATTTAGTAAATGTGTTCATAACCTACCTCCTCTTGGACGTACTCTCTGCCTTTCCTTCACTCTGCTCCAAGATACAGGGACTATCATTGTCTGCTTGTTACATGGTAGATGTACCTAAGGTTAGACTCTGACTGGAGTTCAGAGAATGAGATGGGGGCAGGAACCAGAGTTTTCTTCCTCCTGTTCTCTGACAAACGCAGTCTTCCTTCAGGCAGGCGAGTCTTCCTTGTGGATCTTGCTGCCACCAGGCTGCCTCGAGATTTAATTCGAAGTCACAGCCTCTCCATTGTCATAATCTCAACACGGGAATTTCAGTTCCAACTACTTCTGTATGAACTTTTAATTAATTACTCTGTGAATTGTTTTTCAAGTTCTCCATTGGCTCTAGAGCAAGTATCTTGAACTAAATCCCCTCTGATTGAAACACTGGTGATTTCCAATTTCCTATCTAACACATAAGACAAATTTACCACCGGCGAAAAAAAGATTAAATGTCTACCTTACGTCAACAGTGAGAAAAACCTCTATTGTCTATGGCAAGACATCCGCCCACAAAGTCGGTGTGTTTCCAGCTAGGCCACATAGCACCTCTCCATCTCCGGGGCACTCAGTTCTAATTTCCATAGGACCTCAGCACCCTGCAAGCTGACACTTGCTGTTGGAGGTGTCTCTGAGGGGAAAATTACTTCCCAGTGTGGATACCTGTCCATCTTTGCACTCATGCCAAGCCTGTGGTCCCAGACATGGTGTCTCCCATGCAGGAGTTCCTAGGGGTTTCTTGGCTCCCAGCTTTTTCATCTCCACAACTCCAGAATCTTGTCTCTCAGTTGGATTCAAATAATAGGCACACCTGCAAGGGAGAGATGGTCTCTGCTTCCTTCATATTCTGCTTCTAACACTTCACTTCCTACCCTTCAGATTCCAAGGGACTGTGACTGACAAGCTTCAACAGCTCTAACCTAAAATGTGTCACTCTGCTTGTTGACTTTTTAAACATTTATTTACCCCCTCCATATCTCTCTCTCCCTATCTCTTTCTCTCTCTTTACACACACACACACACACACACACACACACACTTTTATTTATTCTTGATGTCTCCTACAAGGAAATCATATAATAGGTGATCTTCTGTGAACGGGTATCTTAGGTGCACTGGGAACATGGAAGAAATGGCTGCCTATGGGGTTGGTAAGGAGTGAATCTTTAGATGAGTTTTGACTCAGGGTCAGATTACTATATCTCTGGAATCACCCAGTGGTCATTTCCCAATCTCCTAAGTGGAACTGATATAATGGGGCCCGAGGTCATTTTCTATATGGAGTCCATGGCCCACTTGGTAAGACTTTTTATTGTGAGAACAGTCAACAAGAAGTCTCAGAAATTATTCACCGAGTTGAAGTAGCACAAACAGTCTCATGATGGGGTAGTGGGTGATAAATGGTTCTTACCTAAGAGCTGAAGCAATGGCCTCAACCTGTAGGTCACAATCCCTTTGTGGGGCGTGAGCAACCCTTTGACAGGGGTCATATATCAGATAGCTACATATAAGATTCATAACAATAGCACAATTACTGTTATGAAGTATCAATAATAATAATTTTATAGTTGGGGGTCACCACAACATGAGGAACTATGTTCAGTGGTCTCAGCATGAAGCAGGTTGAGAACCACTGCTCTAAAAGATGCTCTGGTGTCTCCTTCCATGTCCCCCACTGAGTTCATCAGGGACCGGCAGGAATGAAGAGGACTCCTTGGATAAATGTGAGCTGCCACTGCTCAGTTATACCAAAACCAAGGAGTGCCTGAGCATCCAGGTGGCTCCTGTTGTCCCAGTGTCACCGTGAATGGGCAAACCCTACCTGAAGGTCATGGTCAGGCTGCTAGTTGAACACCCAGATTCATTAGAGGTTACAGGAGAAGAAGACTCCACCGTCAGTTCTGATATTGACCTTGCCCACAAGTACTACAGCCCCTCAGCCTAAATCCTTCTTTTAAGTTTCCTCTCATGAAGGAATGCCCAGAGGGTATGAAGAGGAGTGTGTGTGTGTGTGTGTGTGTGTGTGTGTGTGTGTGTGTGTAACATGAGATGCACCCTCAGAAGTCCCTCGTTGGGCTTATGCTGAGACCATGCATTCCAGGAGCTATTTGTAGCTACCTTGGGGCCCTGTAGAGGTGTTAAAGCAAGCTGTCCTGGGAGAACAGGCCTTATTTGATGGAAACTTCCACTTAGCCCCTTCTCTCTGGCCTTTCGTAGTGCGCTATGCTTCGAGGCTGTCTGACACACATCTGTCAAGCATTCACACCTACTTTACGTCATAGACTATTGGAATTGCTTATTGATTTGAACACTGCACCCATGTTCCCAGGCTCCACAGAAGTGTTTCATTCTAGTACAGATTTTGGGTGTCTGATCCCCTCTTGGCTTTCATTCTCAGAAGCCCCAGCCTAACCCCAATTATTCATGTCAGAAAGAAAGTTTTAAATGCGGGTGAAAATACTGTGTGCTGGCTAACATTAGTTGTCAATTTGACATACCTAAGGTGGAGGAATCTCTGTTAGTTTTGGCTTTACAGGCATGACTATGCATTTTCTTGATTGCTAATTGGTATGGGGGGCCCAGAAGAGCATAGGCAGTGCCATCCCTAGGCTGGTGGGCCTGGTCTGAAGGTGAGCCTGCAAGCATCTAGTGACGAGTATTCTACAATCTCTGCTTCAGACTCCCCCTTGAGTTTCTGTCCTGCTTTCATTTATTATGGACTGTAACTCGTAAGATGAAACAGCTTTTTCATCAGTGTCTTATTACAGCAACAGAAAACACACTAGAACACACTCGATGCCCTCTCCAGACTTCCTCACCTCTTTCTCTCTATTTGGAGGTGTCCACTTAACTAAATATGCTTTATCTTTCTTCCTGGCTCCTTGCTTTGGGTTTGGAGGAGGCCAACAATGTGGTCCTTACAAATGCTGCCTACACACCAAAGGAAGCAAGTACGAAGGAGAGCAACATGCAATAGACTTCGAGTCGCCAGTCTTAATGGTACTGTTATTTCATCATAAAGCAACGTAATCTATTTCATTATATTTTTCATTACTCAGCACAATGAATCATCTGCCTCCAGCAGGGCTGACACATTTAACAGACCTCATCTGTAATTGGTCAATGTTGAATCGTTCACACATTTGTTCTAACTCTGGAAGCAGGCCTACCGGCTCCTTTTGTTCCACTTTCGCAAAGTAATCCATCCTTTATCATTAGTATTGATTTTAAGTGTGACAAGGTATTTAATACCCTGAAATAGCAAGGCTTGCCAAACACATAAAAATGAATTTCCCTCTAATTACTGGTTTTGATAATCCTGACTTCATTCACCCCTCTCCAGTGGCAGACCATAGCCAGGGAGATTTTAATAAGATCAAGGAGTTAAGATATTAAATGAAAATGAATGGCATTCAGAGGAAAACTACGATGTGTATTGGGCGTATGGAAATTCGCAATTTGAATTTATATTGCTTAATCCAGCAGAGTAATATTAATTTTAAACTCTAGACTTGTGAAGGCAAAGGTGTCAGGCAATAATGTTTTTGGTAACATTAGTTTTTATCTAGGAAAGACAGTGGAAACTCCAGGTATTAGTTTTACTTATAATTGTGGCAAGGCTGTATGTGGATGGGTGGTGGGTGTGGGTGCTGTGGGAGTGGGGTGGGAATGTGTGCATGTGGGGGATGTTGTTTGTTCTCAGGCTCTGGGGTCTTCTGGCTCTTTCTTGTAGCTAAAGATATGATCTCAAGCCATTTTCTCCAAGTATAGCCAAAGGGATGGGGGTGTCAGTGCTCTCCACCAGGGGGCACTATACTTCTTTGTTTACCTGTCCTACTGACTCAGGAAACTGTCCATTTATCCCTGAGAGGATATCAGAAGTTTCTCATGGAAAACATTTGAAAGAGAAGGCAGTGTTCACTTTTAGAAAGCAAAAAGTAGATAAAAAAAAATTCAGTTACTGTGAGACAGAAAATGATTTGAGTGGCAACATCTAATGATAAATAACACCAAGTTTTTAAAATATTTTTCCTTTTTTTATATTTGGATGGTATAGGAGAGTTTGTTGGACTATTCAGACCTTGGGAAGGAGTCCTTATTAAATATAAACAGCAAACCTGATGTCAGCAGCCACATCCCCAAACACCCTCTTACAGCTTGAGTATGAAATGTCCCCAAAGTTCTTACATGTTGGGGCACGGTTACAAATTGGTGGGTGTTGGCAGCTAACTGGATACTCAACTCTGACGGAATGAATGGAGCAATCCCAGTTAAAAGGTTCTTTCCAGGAGGTGGAAAAGGAAGAGGTGGGGTTTGATTAAACTAAGTGGGTTAGTAGCCTGTGTCTTTGGCGCTGTATCTTGCCCTGGCATTCTTTCTCTCTCCCTTATAACCATTGGCCTGCTCTGCCCTGCCATGACCTCCTCCCTGCTGGGACAGACTGACAGTTCTGAGACTGTGAGCTGGAGGAAATCCTTTCTTCCTTTAATTGCTCCTGTCTGGTATTTTTACCACAATGTTACAACATTCGTGTCCTAGTTAGCCGCTACTGTCAACTTGACGAGGCTTAGAGTCCTCTTAGAAAGGAATTCCTAAGTTACATTGTCCTGTGGGGATGTCCATGGTGGGGTTGTCTGGATTACTAATTGGTACAGTAGGGTTCAACCCACCATCGGCTTCGACATACTCCAGGCAGGTAATGCTGAACGGTAGAGTTAGTTTGGTATGAGCCTATGATCCAGCCAGGAAGCAGCATCATGGTAGCTGCTTCAAGCTCCTGTTGAACTCTTGCCCTGCTTCCCCCAATGATGGACTGTGGCTGGCAATGTAAGACAGATTACTCCTTTCTCCCTCAGGTTGCTTTTGGTTAGCAATGAAAGTCATAGTAGAATAAGTAACTCACAGGTAGCACCTTTCATTGTTCCTATACTGACTTAATTGCAGCTCTGGTCCTCTTAGTCAGGTTTGCAGTATGCATTGGTTTCTAAAGGATGAGGATTATAAGAATCCCTGGGAGTGTATGCTTAGGGCTGGAGTCAAGGGGCTTTGTGGTTGCCTAGATCTCTAGGCTCTGTGTCCATGAGCAGGTGGTCTTTAGACATTCCTAATCTCAAGGGCCATGAGGATTGAGCCACTGTCACCTAAGGTGCCCTAGAATTTTTATTCTTGTCCTGAGCTGCAAGGTCAGTGAGAAGACGCCTGCTCTGTTTCCAAGCTTCAACCTTTGTTGTCTCCTTCATGACTAGTGGGGAGCTGGTGACTTCAGTGACTTGTCTCTTTTGTGGCTGGTGGGGAGCTGGTGACCTCTGTGAGTGACCCACAGCAGCTGTGGTTGCCTGCTGGAGAACAGTAGATCAAGTCAGTCAACATTCCAGTATGATGAATGAGGGGGTTTTAGTGTATCCTAGACTGACCTCAAACTCTTGCAGCCAAGCATAATCTTAAACTTCTGATCCTCCTGCCTCCACTTCTCGAGTTCTAGCATTAAACGTGTGTTCCATCATGCCAAGTAAGCACATTCCCAGATGACTCTAACGTTTGCCTATTTTAGCCATCCTAACGGATCACATCACTGTTTCACATTTGTGGCAGCCAAAATGTAATATCGTCTCAAGATAAGCAGATCTGGTACAAGAATATTCAGGACATGCTACACCCACTAAAGAGCATGGTTTCTTGAAGTTATTTAGTGACCTCTGGCTAGGCACCTTCTGAGAGGTTCGATGATTTTGCTCAACCTACATTGGAGCCCAGTTCTCACTGCGCCATCTGCGCAAACATGGCTCCTCCCCTCAACCCTAACCCTACGCAGAGACCGTCCTGGATGTCCTCGTCCTTGGTGACAAATCTGGCTGCAGCGTCAGAGAATGCTGGATTTTCCTCTTTATCTATGACTTACGACATTTGACATTCAACTTTCAAGAGTGGTGTTACTCCATGTCTGAAAATTAGGAGCTTACAAAAACGTGCATGGTTTTATAAGATTGTGGGTTTAAAAAACATTAATGAGCTATTGCCCATGACACAATTAGCACTGTGTAATTAACACCGCAATAAGATGGTATTAAGTAATTTAAACAACTCTTACCAATTAAAATGAAAGCACCCTCAGCCTCTGCAACTGTGCTGTGGGTGTCTGAGGCTGGGGGTGACTGCATAAGCACACGTTTCACGTCAGCATGGCTTGCACAGAGACGGTGTAAGGAATACTTGTGACTGGAATTTATTGAATGATCCACCACTCACAAACATTTCATCTGGTGTCCTTACAAAAACATGATCTGCCTCAAAATGAGGCCTAATTATCAAAGCAAATTCAATCAAAGTATTTTGCAATTTGATTATCTTATATAATAGAACAAATTGACCTATTTTTCTTTTCTTTTCTTTTCTTTCTTTTTTTTTTTTTTTTTTGAGACAGTGTTTCTCTGTAGCTTTGGAGCCTGTCCTGGAACTAGCTCTTTTGGACCAGGCTGGCCTCAAACTCATAGAGATCCACCTGCCTCTAGGCCTTCTGAGTGCTGGGATTTAAGGCATGCATCACCACCACCCGGCTCCTATATTTCATTTTTAAAACTTAATAACAAACCATTAAATATAGTTTGTGTCGCATATATATTCTTGGATGTGTGACTGACCCACCAGGAATTGGTCACTCTGAAATGACGGTCCCTCTTGCAGCAGCTATCAGTCTCTAACAGAGCTCTGATTGGGAGGGACTTCACGCCCACCTCCTCTCTCTAGGCTGGGATTTCTGTCTGTAAAATAATAAAAGAAGACACAAAATTAGGTTGATAGAGAAGTGGGAGTAGGACCTGGGAGGAGCTGGGGGAGTGGCAGATGTGCATGTGATCAAAATACATGGCATAAAAACCTGCAAAGAGCTAATAAAAGATGAGAAAAATTTAAAAAGAGTGACTATTACAATACATTAAGGTTTGGAGTGAGTCCCAGAATTTAGATTTAAAGAAAATTACCTTAAGGTATACCACCCAAGGCTGTTCTATATGCACAGCCTCAGGGGGAAAATGCAAACCAGTAATATCTATCCAGGAATGGGCCACATGTATGATGGGATGGATTAAGTCACACAGATTTGTGAATATCTAGAATGTTCTTCTTGGGACACACCCAAGCAATAGGAAGTTAAAATGGTGTTGACCTTAGTTGGGTTGGCCCCAAGAGTCAAATTATCCATGCTCACTGTCACTGTGAGGAGAGCTGCCAGATAAAAGACTGACAAGTGGTGACCTCTGGGCCAAGCATCTAGGCCACAGACTGTTTCTGTGACAGGGTTTTACTGGAGAAGAGCCCCATGCATTTGTTTACATACTGACAATGGCTGATTTATTGACCCTAGCAGAGTGGAGTCCTGCTGGCAGAGCCCACGTGACTGTAAAGTCTACCAGGAAAGAGCACCAGATCCTAGAGTCACAGACCATCCTTCCTGGACATTCCAGAGCTTGAAAAGGGGGCTGCCTCTCCTCTCTGTTGCCTATGTGGAGTCTGAGGAAAAAGAATTGTCTTTTCATAAAGTGATAACTGGGACCTGAGATTGGCTATTCCTTGTAGGTACACACAGTGCAGTGTTCCTTTAATAAAGGCCAACAAAAAGGATTCTAGGAGAACCAATCAGACTTAGACATTGTGAGAAGCAAGAACACGCCTTTGCTCTCTTTTTGGAAGAACTTAACCCTGTTAGGTGTTAACTGTGTTTGAAGCTGCCCTCTTGAGCACAGACTCCAGGAGAGACGTGGTTGTATTGAAGTGAGCTGTTCACTAGACAGTGGAGATGCTATCAGTTTGTTCTCGGTGTCTAATATGAGCTGATGAGATGCAGCCAGCCCAGGACAAGCTAATAGAGGATTCTACATACAATATGGATGCACAATGGCTTCAGGAAAGAGTCCAAGTAGAATGGCCTTGAGAAGCCCGGGAGCAGAGAAGCAGGCTCACACCAAGGAAGAAGAGTTGAGAGGCAGTCCATGGGATTCATGAGGTACAATCTCACTCCATGGAAGGAAGGAGCTTATTTCTTCTCCAGAGGGCAGGCTTGATTATAAGTTATCTATGAGAAATTTTATCCTTTCCCTTGGTACTCCGTCCTTCCAGGATAGAGAAAATGAATAGCTAACAAATGAGTGACAATAGGCACATGAAGGTGGGGACCTTTGCAGGGAGTGTCACGTCCCTCTCTTATCTGGACTCTCACACTTCAAACAGGCCCAGGGATAATGGGGAGAAGCCAGATTTTTGTTACTGTGTAATATACATCAGAAATGAGAATTATTCATGGCTAGAAGGAAATATATGAGCTACAGGACGTTGGAGAGATTTTTACCTTGGACAAAAAAAGCAGGTCTTAGCTGGGGCCTGTGCTGGGCAGTTGCCTGCAGAGTTGTAGATGCTGAGGCTGGAAGTCAGATGTCACCCTCCTTCTAAGGCTATGTTACCCTTGTCATGTGACAGTCTTCCTGAGAAACAAGACATGAACAAACATCCTCTCACTTATAGATAGGGAACTGATGATAGTCCAGAGTATGGTACCACCAAAGTCCAGCTAGGGAAACTTACGAGTTTTGTTAGGGTTGCTTACAGGACTATGGCTGAAGGGTTTCCTAAGGGAGCAGACATGACTTAAAAGCAGCTTTATTACCAAAGCCCAGCCCAGCATAGGTGACAGCTCACAAAAATCTGGAAACCTGGAGCTCACTGCACAGCCTGTAGGTGATGTGGGATTTACCTCTGTATGCTATGAATATTCTCTATTACCATTGGTTAATAAAGAATCTGCTTTGGGCCTATGTCAGGGCATAATATAGCGAGGCAGGAAATCTGAGCAGAGATAGAGAGAGTAGGCAGAGTCAGGGAGATGCCATGTAGCTGTAGAAGAAGACAGGTGCCCCAAAACATTACCAGTAGGCCACAACCTCATGGTGTTACACATATTAATAGAAATGGGTTAATTTAAGATGTAAGATATTATTTATGTTAATAAGAAGCCTGAGCTAATAGGCCAAGCTGAGTTGTAATTAATATAGTTTCTGTGTAATTATTCATGGCCAGGCAGCTGGGAAATAAAAGAGCAGTCTCCACCAACATGTAGGTGACTCAAAGTTTGAAGAGTGTTATGTAGCTAACTCCATTGGTCTGAGCTTCTTAGGTGGATGAGCTGGTCTCTATTTTCTTCTTGGTTGCCTCTTCCAAGTAGCTCAGCTGTTCCGAGAGCATCCCTCACTGTTCTTCCTGTTAATACAAGTCTGAAAGAGGTAGGTGCCTAACAAATCTTATCCATTTCAGGAAGTTCCTGATGCTATTTGCATTGTTTACTTCCTGAGCTTAACAAGCTTCCATGCAGGATGAACTGTCTCACCTCTCTGGAATATGCTGTAGCTTCACTTTAATATCCTATGTCTTAAAAAGCTGAGTCTCAACGTGGAAGGCTTCAGTCTCAGAGGAAATCGTGACAGAAGAGGACTGGTGTAGATCTCTGTCTCTCTGGTACTTGGATAATTTTCCTTTGCACATGGGGTAGGGAGGCCGCTGAGTGATAGGATTTATAGTGAATTACCAAGCCACACTATAGTCCATGGGAACCTAAGTGAGAGAGGAAGCATTGTATAACCCTTTCTCCCCATTAAGTCTCTCAGTGAGATGTTGGTCACATAGACATACTATACCTATTGTTTTAGTGCACAGGGTTACACAGATCCTAAAGCAGTTGATATATTGAGAGTAGCCTCTTGTGCCTTCTCATCTATGGAAACGGCAGATTTCACAGTTCGGGGGGAGGGGCATTTTCAATCCTCAGATTCTTAAAAACAAGAACATTTCATCAGTCATTTTTTTTTTTGTCTTAAGCAACACAAAATGTAGCAAAAATTACAAAATGGAAGTGGATCTGCTCCGACAATGGTGATGCTTAGGTCTCTTCAAGTCAACAGACACCCATGAGCAATCAGTGACCCTGCAGCCATTTCTGCTAAGCCCTGGAACTCTGCTCCAAAGAAGAGTCCAGCTCCATGAGAAGGCAATTAGGGAGGGATGTGCTTGAATGGGCTCTAGCAGTACGGACGCTTTCAATTTGGTGTTCACACAAATGGCCTCCAGTATTCTTTTCCTAGTGAGTCTCCACGTTTGCATAATCTCTTATCCAATTAGACAGTAATTAGGCAACTCCAAAATCTGCCTACTACATGGAGAAGAATTAACGTGGTGGCTGGAATGAGATGAAATGGAGCCAAGAGACAAAAAGAAAAATTGAAAACACAGTAGCCATGGCAAGAAAAGAGGGAAAGAGTAGAGAAATAATTATCATTGTGCCGAGGAAGCGGGAGGTGACCCCTGGAAGTACTCAGAGTAGCCTTAGTGGTTTGACTTACAATAGACACACTATGTGCGTTTGTATTCATCTGCACACACATATACATAGACTTACAAAACCTGCATATACATGCATAGGAACATGTGCCTGTATGTATATCCATAAAGCATGGATAGTGAGAAATTAGGAATTATGATTATTTCCACAGAATGTCTGGAAGAGAGCTAAATTGGTCCAAGGAGTCAGAACCGAAGAGTGATAATTTCCCAGGCCTTTGCTCTTTATTACACAATCAGACCTGTTGAGTCGTGCATGGGTGTTTCCCCAGCTCAGCATAATGGACCAAAGAAGCCCTGGGCAGGTTGTAGGCCCTCATCCACTCCTGGATCTCTAGGGTCTTGTTTGTTGCTGAATATATTCAGACTGCAACAGTCATTTCACAAAGAGTGAAACACGAAGGCTTAACTCAGATTTGAATTTTTTAAACTAAGTTTAACATTATCATATTTTAATGAATGAAACTCATGTTTTTAGACCTTAGTGGCAACTGCCTTAATCTGACAGGCTTCTAGTTTTATCCCCAAGCAAAAAAGAATGGATTGCAGATCAATACTATTGGCAAATGAGCTGGGTTTTTTTTTTTCCCCTTTGAATTAGCAGTGTGATGTGGGAATTTTTGTTTGTATAGTGATGGGATCTGCCAACACTACACAACAAATTAGCAAAGAGAGGCCATGTTCCTTTGGCTTGAACTACATGGCAGTTGATAGACATCTTGCTATGTAAACTGCTTGCCTGTGAGGGCACTCAGCGTTGCATTGGAAACACAGAATCCAGGACTGCTTTTAGCTCTCGACGGATGTTGTCTTCATGCTTTCATGGTGTCCATTCTCTTTGCCAGCAACGCCTCGTGTTTGTATGTAGAATCCAGCAGTGCATAATGTCAACGAGACGTCCAAAGTGCAAGTGTTCCTCAGCAACCGGGTGTGTGCGCCCGGAATGCAGCAATGTGGTCTCTAGAGGACAGAAACCCAGAAAGCACCTCCCCCATCCCATGTCGTTCTATCCCTAATCCTCGCCCACTCCATCCCACCTCATCCCCTTTCATCTTACCTCATGCTATTCTGTGTAATCCATCCCATCCCACCGGACCCATCCATTTCATCTCATCCCATCTTCCATCTCATCCCAACCAATGTCAGCCCAGTCTATCCCTGCACATTCTAGCCAATTTAACCCCTCTCACCTCACCACATTCTATTCCATCTTCTATTACACTCTAGTCCATCCCACATCCCATGCCATCCCATCCAGCTCATCTCATCCCACATCCCATGTCACCTCAGCCTTTCCTGTTCTAGTCCATCCATCCTCTATAGCCTATTTCATTTCATTTCCATTCTGAAAGGAGAATTACACCAGAGTTACACTTTTCCAGAGACCATCCAATACACAGATTCCAACACAATCTGAAAATGCCCTGTATCAGCTACTCTCATAGTGTTTGAATTACTTAAGTTTCTCCTCATTCTAACAAAATATCTGAAAGAAGTAACTTAATGGAGTCAAGATTTATTTCAGCACATAGCTTCAGTCCATCATGGTGGTGAGCACGGGAGTGCAAACAGCCAGTGGTCACAGAGGCAGGGTCATGAGGCATGACTCTTCCCACTGAGGCGGGTCAGAGAGCAGAGGCTTGTCTTGGCAATTCTTTTTTGAGCCACAAGTACCAAATATTCCAAATCCTCCCAAGTCTTCAAACCTGTGGACCTGTGAGGTCATCCACATTCAAACCAAATCACTAATCCATTAGTGATGAATGCATTCACCAGTGTTTATTTTAATGGAATAAATGTACTTTTTTGGTACCAGTAAGTTGTCTGAGTATACTTAGAAAAGTTTAGAGGAAAAAAACTCAATAATTTTCCTCCCAAAAAATTCAAAAATGTCTATACACTCATTTTTAAAGAATGGTTATTGTAATATGTAGCGGCATAAATTAACTCAGACAGATTGTAATAATATATACAGCTTTAATGGGGAAATAGACTTACAGAACCACCAGTTCCCACGGAGAACAGGGAAGCAGAGAGTGCACGGGCTCCTGCTTGCCCGATTTATAAGTAAACATTCCCCTGAGGCAAACACACCCCCTAAGGGGCTGGGCTTATTCCTACAGTAATAGATACTAAAATTTTTACAGAACAAGATTAAAAGTTCAGTGCTCATTTAGTACATTTAGAACCTATATAAGGAGGTGTATGTTCAATAGCAACTATACCTTCAACTTAAAAAAAAATCTAGTGATCTTACTGTAAGACACCACATACACACACACACACATACACACACACATACACACACACACATGACATCTATTTTACACAAGATACATATACCTATGTATCCATGCATATTTTTCATTTACTTTACAAATATTTGCTGAGAGTTATAGGAGAGCCAGATGAGTTTAGGGGAAAAAATCAGATTTAACCTCCATAATAATATTCTCTTCTGCTAATTTTAGACTTTGATATTTAAAGTCATCTTAACTTCTGGATATCAGAACCACCATTATTACCACTAACCATCATTATTTTTATCTATCCACTCATATGGCTTGACTGCTTTCCTGTGAGCTCCTGGAGGTCGGGCTCCTCACTGCTTAAGCTTGGCAAGTGCACATTCCAGAAACTTGTCTGTGGCTGCACAGGTAGAAATGGGTGCATCAGGATACCCCAATGCAGACACAAACATGCATCCATTCTATAAATACATACACACTCACACTTGTGAACATGTGTATGCTCATGTACATGTATCCATACACCCACACATATGCACACCTACACTCGTGTGCACAGATAACCACACACATGCATTTGCAAACATAAACACACACACATACACACACACAAACACCTTCCCCAGTTCATGTCTCTCCTTCTTTGCCCTGCAAACTCTAGGCAATTCTGGAGTGTAAAGTAGACCCCCATGTACCCTGATGTACACACAGGATCTAAATTCCAAGTAAAATAAATCCAGGGAACCACATAAATAAAATCCATCGCATACGTTATGAAAGGATGGCTTGACCTCTCTGTTTCCTTAGTCAGAAATAGAAATCATTGTTTCTCTTCTGAATATTCCAGATGGCTTTGGAAGTCTTGAAATTCCAATAGCTCCCGGCAGTTGCCCAGAATTTTGTGTCTCACCTTTCCTTCCCAACACCTTCCCCTGCCTCCCATCCTGTGAAGTGCAGGTACGCCCTCTGCACGAACATTCCCTTTGATCCCCCTCCCCCCCCACACCACCACTTAAGTCTCAAAGATGCCAAGCATCACTGAGAGAACTGCAAGGAAAGGTAATTTAAACAGCACCCCCTTAGAGCTGTCATCTGTCACCTCTAATCTGAAAGAAAAATAAATCAAACATGAAGCTCATGCATAATACAGACAGGGATATAAAATCATGCTTACGACACTTAATAAATGTCAGTTTTAGAAACTGGGATTTTTTAAGGAGGTAATACAAAAGTGTGATGTTCCTATAAAGGGTAATTTCAAATATTTCAAGCAAGCATTGAGTGTAAAGAAATTAACGTTATACCAGGGAATAATTAAAATAAGTAACAGACTTGCTTATCAATGATACATACTTTCCAACACAAACGGATATGTATGTTTGCAAAGGTGAATTTGGTGGCTGCGCATGGCATCTGCTGAACGACATCAGAGAGATTTCTGAAGGTGATGAAATTATATGGAATAAAATAAGTCACTGAAATTTCATTAGGTATAAATAAATTGAAAGGGAACTTTCCATTTCACCATGCCCCATGTTAGCAGGCTTGAAAACAGCAGTCAGCCCTTGGACTTCCTGGGTCTAATTTCCCTGGAACAATCAGTCACAAAGAGTTGCTCTCTGGTTAACTGAAAGCAGGAGTTGAAATAACCAAGTTCCCGGGACACCTGTCATTTCTGGAAGGAACTATGTGAGTTCAGAAGGAAGGAGAGTGTCAGCACTGGACTGTTGAATACCCACACCTGGTCTAGGACCCTTGCCCGTCTTTCAGTTGTAAGTGAGGTGGCAAGTGACTGTGTTGGCTTGGAAAGTCACAAAAGGCTGAAATGAGGCCACAGCACACACTGGGTCTCAGCAAGAGAACAGGGAGCAAGAAGTCACCAAAAAGCAAACTGTGACAAGGAGGTGGGGGCAGGGAGCAGATGCCTACAGGGTTTCTCAGCCTTTGATATGGGGCAGACTCCACCCAACGTGCTTGATACCAGATGTCCTAAGGATGGGTGGCCAAGATCCTCTAGATTTCTAGGTTAGGAAAGTTCCCCAGGAGACACAGATAAGAATTTTTAAGTAGAGGCTATAGAGATGGCTCAACAGTTAAGAGCAATTACTGAGCTTCAAGAAGACCCAAGTTTGACTCCCCCGCCCCTCCACAACAGCCTGTAACTCCAATTTCAGGGGATATGATGCCCTCTTTGGCCTATATGGGTACTGCACCTCTCTCTCTCAGAGTACATAAACAAAATAAAATCTTTAAAAAATTATGAGCTAGTAGAACACATATGTCAAGTTATACTGTTCCTGTTTAGGAGATATTCTATAAAGTTTCTTAGAAGGTCTACCACACCCTCCAAGTCAGTACATACTCACATCCTGTGAGTGAAGGACAGTCCCTGTGTTCCCTGAAGATTATTCTCTTACATTAACTGCGGTGAGTTCACATATTCATAAACCAAGCATTGAATGGGACTTTACTACAGCACAGCTGTGTGCCAGGCACACAGAGAGCAGGACAATAAGCTGTCCACTGCCCTGAAAAGGGCACCGTGTTTTCTCGATGCAATAGCTATACACAGAAAGAATTCAGTGGCACAGGACCCGCCAAGGGAACATGCTGAGAAGACAGAAACCTGTTTGTTCACAGCAGAAAGGATGCCAGAGGAAGAAGATCAAATAAAAAATGTTTTTGTAAAGCTTCTTGGCGGGAAGCTGTGTCAAAAGCAACCAACAGTTTCCGAAGAACACAGTACATAAAAAACACAGATGAGTGAAATAGCCCACACTCTCCCGACGTCTCAGAGCTGCAGGCAGGGAGCTGGGTAGATGCTGCTTATTGCTCTGTTTCATTTTACTTGCATTGCTTTTTAGCATAGAATTTATTACCACAGCAATCCAATGACTCCTTCCACTCTAGTCCGATGGGGTCAGCGACTCTGATGTGCAAGGATTATATGTATCTGGCTGGATGCTTGGGGATGAAAAATCCTGGCAGGAAAATCACAAGAAAAGAACAGTGTAGATAGGGTAGTGGCATGGTCATTAAGACAGAATAAGTGTTTATTTCCTTGGGGACAATGAGGAAGAAATAAATAAGGCTCAAGTCTCAGGATGACACAAACCAAATATTATGAGATACAAAGCTACCCAGGCTGGCTATGGGATAAAATAGACACCTGTTGGCTACATCTTGTATGTCCACCCTCCCCCATGCCTTGAAGCCACAGGCCAACGTGCCTGGAAGAGTCCTCTGTCTAAGGTGGATTAACTGTATGTCAATGGCATTTCAAAATATGTTTGAAAACCCCTTTTAAGTAACAAAATAGACTTTCTCCAGAAACAGAGCTCTCAGTCAAGGAGAAACCAGAAGCAAGTTGAAGTCCACATTACAGGGTACACACCCAGCAGGCAGAATTATAGTTCTGAGAACGGGGCTGTGAGTTTATTGTATGGAGACTTTAGTGTCAAAATATAGCAGCTTGCAACCTGGTGTGAGCCGACTACCCAAACTGAGATATGGAAATGATTCTGGAGTAGTAGTGCACAGACACTGTGTAGGAAATGTTTGTCATGTGTATAACAATTAGAAAATCCCATGTAATGTTAGTATCATCCCTCTAAAAACTGGAAAGTGACTGAACCTATAGCTAATCATCCTGCCATTTCCTTTAAAGTCCACAGGAAGAGCACAAATGCCATGTTGATAGCAGATTCTGGTCTCTGCATGAGGATGCTCACAGATACCCATATATGTAACATTCTAGCTACAAGTGGCCAGAGGGCTCACATCTAAGGAAAGAATGGCATATCACACACACACACACACACACACACACACACACACACACACACACACACATTCTGATCATGGAAACTGGTCTGTGTGGGATTTTCTCAGTTCTATTAAGTCACCTGGTATATGGCTTTCAAAGGTGCAATCATAGTAAAATGAACCCAAAACTTCTGATATCAAGTAAAGTAGGAAGTCAGTATTTCTTAGAAAAACCTAGTAAGGGCAACAAGTGGAGTTCATCGGTGAATAATGTATAATTTGGGAAGCCAGATATGACAAGCAAACTAAAACCAAGACTACCTTGGCACTGGAGAGCTGGCTGAGCAGTTAAGAACATTCCAGAGAACCCAGGTTGGATTCTGAGCACCCACATGACAGCTCACAACCACCTGTAACTCCAGTTCCAAAGGAACTGATGCCCTCTTTTGGCCTATGTGAGCACTGCACTCATGTGGTGTACAGACATGCACACATGCATGCAAACATCAATTTCTTTTTTTTTTAAAGGAAAGACTACATTATAATTCACAAGAACAAACTACCTAGTCATCAATTTCCCTGGCTCTGATTTCTCTTTTTGTCTTCTTCCCAACATGTTTTAAAAAGACAACTAAAGAGGATATTTTTCTTCAAATGCAACAAGGAATGAATTATGGATTACCCTATCACCCTTGATACTTTGTCAATAAAATGAATATTGTTATTTATATAGAATTTATTTAGCCTTAAGTTTTCAAATTATATACTACATCTATTATACTGTAAGGAAGGGAACCTTTTACATAAAGTGAATGGCATCTAAGAGAAAGAGAGTAATAGGTGTGAGTTAGCAATGAGACACGGATAAGGCAACAGGAGTTTCAGACATGGGCATCGTTCGGGACGTGAAGGAAGATTTATACTGTGTACAAAATGTCCAGCATCCCCCTTTTCACCTCTCTGCTGAGTTGACTCTGAGCAGAAATGCAAATTTTTTACCTAGGTCATTAATCTTCACAAGATGTTTGCATGGTAAGACCCAGGCAGTAATTATCACTAGTTCAGCACAGACTCTTGCATAATCAATGAAAATTCAAAAGGGAATATGTACATCTAAAACAAGCTCTGACCTTTGCCCCCACTCCATTGGACATCAGGGACCACAGCTGCAAAGGTATCTTGATTTAGACAAAGTTAATTTTTCAAAGAAGGCTCCTGACAGCCATGCATCGTGGAGTAAGAGGGTCACTGGTTCTGAGTCTTTCTTAGACTGTTTTGACCCTCTCAAAAAATTCATTGCATCCAAAAAAGGAAATAAAAGTAGCTTTGTCATCAGAATCAGGCACTCTTGGCATTTTATGTTTTTATTATTTAAAATGATGCAGTAAAGGAGAGAACCCAGATGCAGCACCTGCCTTGGAACTGATAATAAACTCAGTGGGACGAAAACAACTCTAAATTGAGCTGACTTACATGAACACCTTGCACTAGATTTTAAGTTTCTGAAACAAATTATTTAGACTTTTAGTGGTTTATACTTGTCGCCCAAATATTCTAAAGGAGTGATGAGCAGATTTATTTTTAAGGCTTGAACACACAAGGAAAGAGAAACAGTGAAGAGGAATAGGGACACGACTCAAAGATTCATGAAACAAGAGGAGATGGGAACTGGGTAACCTGAGCTTATTCCACAGCAAGATTCCCTCACTACCATGCCACACCAAAGTGGGTGGTACCGGGAAGGGAGACATAAATGAGTTAAGTTGAGCTATCTGATGCCCAGGTTAGATTCCATGTGTAGTAGTTTGAATGAGAAATGCCCCTCACAGGCCCAGGTGCTTTAACACTCAGTTACCAGAAGGGGAAGTTATTTGAGGCATATACAGAACCTTTAGGAGGTGGTACCTTGCTGGAGGAAGTACATTACTGAGGATAGACCTTGAGGGCTTAAAGTCTTGCCCCACTTCCTGTTCTTCCTCTCTGCTCCCTGTGTGTGAATGAAATATGACCAGCCAGCCTCCAGCTCCTGCCACCATCCCTTCTCTGCCATTATGGATGGCAAGCCAAAATAAATTCTTCCTTGAGCTGTTTTTGGTCGTGGTAGTGGATTACAACAAAGGAAAGTAACTGTTTCGCTATGGCAAAGATGACTGAACTAAGAGCTTATGGAATGTTTCTCATGCACTAAGTTTTTTTTTTTAATCTGAGGCTAGAAATTAAGTCTGGGGCTTTAAATATGCTAGGCCCTGCTCTGCTGCTGGGTGACACCCAAGCCCTCACACTCTGTGCTTGTAGATGTGGGTTGCTGTGTGAGTTTCAAAGGCAATATGTCTGCAGGCTGGCTTATTTCAAGTATCTTTTAAAAATTGTGTGTGTGTGTTGCCTGTATTTATGTGTGTATATCATACGCATGCAGTACTTGTAAAGGCCAGAAGAGGGCCTGAGATAGGTCTCCTGGAACTGGAATTACAGAAGGTTATGAGCTTCCCTGTGGGGGCTGGGAATTGAACCTGGGTCTCCTGTCAGAGCAGCTGGTGCTGCTAAACATTGAGCCATCTCTCCATCTTTAATAATAACAGTCTTTCTCTGCCCCAGAGTACAATCTCGTGAGCAATCAGGGTCCACCATGAACTTAACGGAACAATCCTAAGATCTGATGGGCAGGCATGAGGCTTCCTGCCTGGAGTGTCCATCCCTCCAGGGGTTCTAGAGCATTCTAACACTTGGAAATTCTTAGACGTGGGTTTCAGCTGAGGTGAAGGATGTGATGTGGTTTTCTTTTACAGTTGTAGGGTAATCAAACAAAAGCTGGGATGTGCCAAGGAGAAAGTAAGTAGAAAGTCTTCTTGTTCCCGACTCCGTCTGCCATCTGAGGGCACAAACAGGGGAGATGCAATTATATCAAACACCCTGCACATTCAGAAACAAGTGAGCTACTCCACCGAGTTACATGCCTAACCTAAGGACGGGTATTGATGAATCAAGAAGAGAACCTGTATGAGCTATCAGATCTTCAGGCTCACTAATCTAGGACTTCCTGGCCTCCTCCACTATGAGAGATAGATTCCTGTTTATGAAACCTTCCAGCCATTCAACCTGTGGCCAACTGACCTTTTGCATCCCGGAAGAGTTATGAAGGCACCCTGACAAATTTGTAGATGACAATGCCATATCTCGGTGTCACAAGGCTGAACACCCCCAATGGATCAATGATCCTGAGTCAGGTTAGCGGGATCTAAACCTCCCAAGAGGCATTTTCAAAGTTGTTATGCTGAGCTAAACAGTGTAAGAACACTCGGCTAAGCGCTGTTGTTAATGTTAATTTTGGATGTGTAGCTTCTTGATGATTTTCCTCCTTGAATAAATGAACCTTTGCAAACAAGTCACTTGGCTACTTGAGTGGCAGCTGTCAGGTTCCTCACCAGATCTGGGTATCCGCCAGCTCGACATCCCTCAGCAAGCATCTGCACTGCATCCAAAGCCTTGGAGTGGTTTACAATCTTCTTCCCCACTCGGGGATGCTCCCCTCCAGGCGTCAGCCCACAGCAACTGAAAGCAGGATTCCTGCTCCAGAAGACCTCCATCTACTCATGACCACTCTGGATACTCTGCACTGGCCAGCAAAGGGAGAGATAAAGCTAGGTGGTCTGTAAGCGGTCCCGCAGCTATTTCTGCTCATCAGGGTCCACAGTGAACTTAACAGGAGGAACAATCCTGAGATTGTTCTGAGTATGAGAAAGGTGTGAAAGCCAGTGGTTGATGGGACAGGAAGCTGCACTGAGATTGGTCCAAGTATACGACTTTATTTCCATATCACACTCTTGCCACACACCCTCCAAGATATATGATCAAGATATCTCAGCCTCCTGTGATGTCCTGTATCTGGTGGTACAACATTAGGCCACACAAAGTTGGGCCTTAAGTAGTCTTTTCTTGCCAAGTATGATTTATTTGGGGCCCATTTAAGTTGTGTTTGTATATATGTATGTTTTCACATATGTAGGGTGTACAGATGTGATTGTGTGTGTGTGTGAATGGAAGCCAGCGGTTGCTGTCTATGATGTCTAGTCTCTTCCTCCATTGCTCATCCTCTACTTCTCACAGGACAGTGTCTCACTGACCCTAGAGCTTCCAACTTATCTCATCTTGATAACTCATGTGCTCTGGAGATCCCCCTGTCCCATCCCTGTGTCCCCAGGGGGGATTTACAAGGGCTTTTGGGTTCTGAACTCCAGCCTTTGTTTGTGTAGCCAGTACACAAGAAGCTGAGCCATCTCTCCAGCCCCTTGTCTATGACTCCTAATGTAAGTAGAGTGTGCGAAGCTGAGGGACAGTGGCCTTGAGCCCTGTCAGAGAACAGCCAAGGGCATAAGTAGCAGAGCATGAATTAGAGACAACACAGGACCAGGGAAACAGAAGTTTTAGCCCAGACTGTAGGATGTGGGCAGCGGTAGGCAAGAGACTGAAGGCCCAGTGCACTGAAAGAGTTCCTGTGAGCTGCTAAGCATTGGAGGAGTCCTAACACCCGAGGCTACGGGATTGAAGCACTGGCTGCCTCTGCCAGCTGCCAATGGCAGCAGCTGCTCAGAGTCAACTATTTCAGTAGCTGTCAAGGGCTAGGCTGCTGACAGTCATTACCCAGAAAGATAAAACTCTAATTTAGCGCCTAGTTCTCCAGTTTGTAGCTGTGAGTGTCTGCATTTGCCAGCCCCACCCAGCCAGCCCAGCTGAGTCTCTTTGACACTCAATAACCCTGGACTTACAATTACAGAAAGAACTGCTTATCCCCTCCTCCTAATTTACATTACCATGGGGCTAGGGTGGCCCAGCCTGCTCACTGGGAGCAGTATTTTGTTTTGTCAGAACATCTTCACAGCTCCCTGTGACCAAGGCACTTTACAAAGAAATGACCTGAAGAACCTCTGTGAGTCAGTCCCTGCTGGGAAGTGACGTCCCTCAGTGTTACTTTCAATGCCTGCCCCCACAAAGTCAGTTTGCTCGAAACCGCCAACTTCCCTTTTATTCTGCAACCAGCATTCACAATGATGCCTCGCCCAGTAAGTGTGTGGTGGCCCCAAGTCCCAAGTCTTTATACTGCTAACTGTGGTAAGCAGTCAGTATGTGGTTTTCAAAAATGTGAAGAGAACATGGAAAAGGGGAGGGATCCATGAAATAAAACTCATTTCCTATGGCTGTGAAGCCGAGCACATTTCTCGATCCTTCCTATGATCAGGTAGAGTCTCGTGAGCATGTTTCATTAAATGATAGACTTAAACAAGACATTCTATAAACTCTTCCCAGGTCTGGCCTATGCAGCTTCCTGCATCCTATCTCCAAGGACCAAATACAGTGTCCCTCAGTAGCATAAAATGTAACATCCTTAGGGCTGGGCTTGTCATATTTAGCTCCAGCTGTTAATGTGACACAAACACAGCTGTAAGTCACGTGGGAATAGGAAACCTCAAGAGACACCTTTTCCAGGTCAGAGTGACCTGTGTGCACGTCTGTGCGACACTGTCTTAATTGGTGATTAGTGGGGAATGTTCCAGCCCACTGTGGGTGGTGCCATCTCTGGGTAGCTGGTCCTGGGTTATATAAGAGAGCAGGCTGAGCTAGTCATGGGGAGAAAGCCAGTAAGCAACTCTCCTCCTCCATGGCCTCTGCATCAGTTCCTGCCTCTAGGCTCCTGCCTTGAGTTTCTGCCCTGACTTCCCTCAGTGATGTGCTGAGCAATAACCTAAATAAATCCACTCCTTTCCAAATTGGTCTTAGACAGTGTTTTATCACAACAGTGAAAAGCCAACTAGAGCGCGGCTCTTATTTAATTGTTAGCAGAATTTCTGTCTTAGCAGGAAGCCATTCTCTAGAGTTGGCATTTCTTTTTCAGCTAAGGGACTCAACAGCAGGGGCCAATGGTCCTCACTTCTCTGCTTATCAAATGAATGCAACTGTTTCTTTGAATGCACCTGCAGGTTTCCTGGCATTCATCCCAAGGCTAATGAATGGTTTGCCCATGCCAAGGTCACCATTCAATGTTCTATTTTATGTTACAATAGTAGCCAATAATCAGGAAATAAAATATTTCTTCCTGATATAAGAGAAAATAAAAGTGTGAGAGACCCAAGAATGTTAATTAGAATTTTGTATACAAAGACTCACTCCAGGAGCTCTTGGGAAGGGAAAGGAAGAGGCATTCATATTAATATAAATAATCCAGAAAAAAAGCTTCTATTATTTATTATCTCTGCTGTGATGCTGTGGATTTACGAGCTGTAATTAATTATAAGCCATGACAAAGCGCCAAAGGAAAGCCAATGGTAGTGGCCCTGGTGGTTGACAAGCTGCCGTGGTTTGAGCAACCTGCCACCTCCAGGCTGGCTAATTTATTAGGCATCCAGTCTTACCCAATCGATCCTCCAAAGATAAATGACTATAAATACAAAATGACTTCAGGGAAACACATCCTAGTGAGGTGTGTAGTTTGCAAGTTTGAGGGTATGTGCGGCTGTCTTTTCCATTGGACAGCACAGATGGGCTGAACCTGAGCGTGGCTGCCCCCTTACAACCAACACAAAACCAGGCATAGAGTAAGGCACACACCACGGCAGTTTCAATTACTTGAAGCATTTATTTGAATAGAGCAAAATTACATTCTAATAAAGTGGGGAGGGGGTGTCCCTAAACCTTATGCAGGAAGGAAAGGAAGGGGTGGTGATATTTTGTTTGTGCTGTAACAAATAAAGCTTGCCTGAAGAGCAGCGTGCAGAGCTAGCCACGCTAGTTAGCCATAGAGGCCAGGCGGTGGTGGCACACACCTTTCATCCCTGCACTCTGGAGACAGAGGCAGACGGATCTCTGTGAGTTCAAGGCCTCCCTGGGCTACATGAGATTGAATCAGTCTAAAAGAGAAACAGAGCCAAGCAGTGGTGGTGGCTCAGACCTTTAATCCCAGCACTAGGGAGGTAGAGCCTGGAAGTGATAGGACTTGGTTGAGAGAGGAATATAAGGTGACCTCGAGGAGACAGGAGCTAAAGATTCAGCCTGAGGCTTCATAGAGACAGCATTCAGTTTGAGGACTTGTAGACACAGGATACCCCATTCCATTTGGTTTGTGGGTTTCATAGAGGTAAGAACTCTAGTGACCCGCTGCTCTGTCTCTCTGATCTTTCAGTTTCCACCCCCTAATGTCTGACTCCTGGTTTTTATTATTAAGACTAATTAGAATTCTCACTGAAAAAGGTCAATTATTTATTCTAAGAATTTCTACTATGAGGGGGAATCAGGCAGTTACATTTTGGAGAAAAAGGACCACAACTTCCAGAGATTTCATGCTCACAGTGGACTCTGGGGAACATCTTGGGGAGGCTCTTCTCCCGCTCTTCCTACTCTGATTTTGAAGTAGAGAACAAAGGTCTGCCTGAAAGGGGCTTATTTCCATCTTAAAGCTGGAAGAGTGGTTTTGACAAAATCTCTCATTTATTGCCCTTCATTTGTACCATGCAGTGATAAGGAAAGTGTTTGGTTTGCCCACCCTCCTGGATCTACCCAGACTCAGCAAGTTCCCTTAGTTCCCACACATTAATTTCTCTTCTGTGAGGTTTTTGGGTTCAAGAACCCCATTCCTGATCCTACTCCCCGGCATCTGGTGATCCAGTCATGACACTATTTATAACTCTTAAAATGTGAAAAATGGTTAAAGAAAATATGGTGTCTATCTGCAGGGAAGTATTACTTGGTCAAGGAGAAAAACAAAAGAATACCATTTGCAGAAAAATATGGAAATTATCACAGTATGCAAAACAAGCTAGATTCTGAAAGACAAATGTATGTGTTTTCTCTTATATATGGAATCCAAAGAGTAGGGGGAGCATGAGGAGACAGGAAGGGTGAGAATATGTGATGGTAGTCAAGAGACTATGTTAAAGTACATATATGTATGAAATGTAATGAAACAAATTACTTTGTACAGTTAATATACGTAATAAAATAACTCATTAAAATATTTTATAAGGAAACAAGAAATTCCATGCAAGGCAAATTTCAGCCATGCTAGTCAAACTGAAGCTCTTGGGCAGCTGGATAGTGACCACACTCAGACTCAGTAATGAATCCACATCTTCACTCTAAGGTGGCAGCCCCAGCCACCGTGGATTCAAGACAGCAGCCAGCTGAGATGGGTCTGACCCAGGAGGACTTCTTGACTTCATTCATACTCTTAGAGACATGCATTCCTCATGTAGAATGGTTGATGACACTAGCTTCCCCCCGGAGATGGTAGAGCAGGAAGACACTGATGGAGAACACCAGCACTAGCGTTATCATTAGTCAGTTTGCTCATCAATGAGAACGATATCTACTCACAGTCTATAGGTGCATAGTCATTGTGGTGGAAAAGGCATGGTGGCGGGAGAAGCTTGCTGCTGCGGCAAAAGAAGCCTTCACTTCCCATCCCATCTCTGCTTTCTGCTCTTCGTTGATGAGCAATCATAAATGTTCCTTAAATGCTGTCAATGACTTCCCTGTTGGTCCACCTGCCAATCTTAATGTTTATTTGTCCTTCCTCTGGCATTCAGGGAGAAATACAGAGGGCATTCATTTGCTATTGTTTTGGTGACAGGTCTCCACAAAGGTTAAGGGTTAAATGTTAAGGTAGCTTAACCCAAACATGTATTTGAAACCTTACAGGGTTCTGAAGGTCAGAAGTCCCAAGGGCATTGTGGAGGCAGAGATAGTGCCTTCTAGGAACCTAAGGTAGAACTTACTTCCTTGCCTCTTCCAGACTCTAGAGATGTGGCTCAACCTCCAACTCACCTATCAGGGTTCTTTGGCTCACCTTTTTGCCCCCTTGTCATACTGAGCTTATTATTACTATTGTCCCATCCTAGCATTGCAAGGTATCTGTGCTTTTTTCAAGGTTCTCGGATTAAGGACATCACCCATGCAGAATGATGGCATCACAGGTTTTAGAGGTTGGTTGTGAACATCTTTAGGGAGCATGCCATTCCAAGGGCATTTCTCTCAAACCTACCCCTTCCCCCAGCTTCAAGTTAGCAACAGTGACTTCACCCAATGCATCTTTAATTATAGAAAACAGTTCCAATTCTGATAAATCCCCCAAGTCATGGCAGCCTTGATTGGCATTTTTTTAAAACTTGCCTGTTAAGCAAATGCACATTTTAAAAAGGAGGAATAAACAGATGTCTCTCATTAGCAAAATAAGGGATTTTATTTTTCCTCAACTTTTTTTTCCCTCAATGCTCATCCATAAATGAGATAAAATGCAGGCTTGAGCTAAATAATGAGTCCTTTAAATTTCCAGCCATGGGAAACTATTGGGTTGAGATAAAGGACACCGCAGTATGGCTAGACTCCGGGAAAGGACACAGCTGCCACTTTTAACTTGCTCTGGGATCATGTGACCTTCCAGCACAAATGAAAGGGCTTTCCAAGGAAGACTATAGTGGTCTGACAAGGCACAGACCTGACCTTGACCTCACCTCCTCCAGGTATTGCCGCCGGACTTCCCAGTCTTGAGAAAATACTCAAAGACCCCTCTGACCTTGCTGGCTGGAGACTCTCTATGTCCCTGCAGGGAGTTTGGTAAGGTGATGGGAAGGGGTGAGGGGCATGCTGGGGAGTTTTCTCAGACCTATCTTTTAGCTGAGTTTTAAAGAATCCTGAAACAAATGTGGGCTTTCACCTTTCTTGCTTTCTAGACGTTATCCCCATGAGTCCTCCCCATACGAGGAGGGAGCTCATCTCCCTCTCCTGGTCCAGCTTGGCTAACTCATGGACCACATCTTCAGTCAGTTCCATAAAAACATCCTCTTCAAGTTTTTCTCATAGATGGACATAACTTCATAATATCTCTAGGATATAATATAATATCTCCAGGAAAGTCAAATATGAACTGGGTACTCGGAAATCTCATCTTGGTCCAAGCTTACACAAGTTTTTGCTTACATTGACCACAATCACACAGGATCTAACAGGAAGATACCTGCTTCAGACTGGGATGTGGGTATTATTTTAACCAACAGTCCCCAAATGCCAACAGAATGATTGACAGCTGATTATGGAGTTGCTGTGCAGAAGACTGGATGCCACTGGGTAGTACTTGCTCTTCTTCTGATGGAGGACTCATTACAAGGGGTGTCAGGGTGACATCGAAACTCTCACTTGCTGTCAGCTTTGAGAGATTATTGTCCCTGAATGCACGACTCTACTAATGCTGTGAGAATTCCTTCCCACAGGAGACATGAGCACCATCTATCCTTCTTCCTAAGGTCCCAACCACAGCTCAAAGTATGATTCAACTAAAGTTCACCAAGGGGAGCCAATGAATTTAGTGGGCTTACTTATAGAGAATGGGTAATGAGGTATGGACAGAGCATGGGGTTCTCCAAGGAACTTGCACAGCCAAGTCTTTTCCCACCATGGACATGGCTTCGAGTAGTCATATAGATAGAACCCCCAGTTAATCCCCGGACTTTATACTCTAGAATCCAAAGCTATTTGCGGTTTTTACAGACCTACACGCAAATGGTTGGAAGGAGAGCTGAACTCTCAGGTAAGGGTCCAGTGACTCTTCCAACCCTCCCTCCTGTAGGGGAACATCAGTAGTTCACCTGCCACATGGCCACTGATGTCACGTAAGCAGGCCTGGTAGATTTGATGAAGATGCAGCTCTTTGGTTTGGAGACTCTCATTCCTCAACTGTTTAGAAGACAACTGCGCACTTGCTCTGTGTCAAAGGCAGAGCACAGAGTCTGAGCAAAGACAGGTGAGAAGCCTCACCCTCACAGGGGTGCAGTAGCCAAACAGGACAGGTAACAAAAAACATGAATAAAGATGCTGGTTAAGGAAGTGAGAAGGGGGAGGGGCTGCATGTTGGGCAGATGGGTTGTGATTTGAAAGGAAAAGGTTGGGAAATCCGCCCCCCTACCCAAGTCAGTGAATCCACAGGAACAAGTTCATCTGACAGCTGAAAGACAGAAGAGTCTAAGTCATAACAACGGTTTAGGATACCTTTGTCGGCACCAGGCACCATCTTAGTTTCCCTTACTGGTTCTTTGCTTCACAGATGAGCACAGCACAGAGTAGAGGTTCCAGGACAATCGACAGTCAGGTGCCCACACCTGAAGCTAGGGCCTCTCTGTTTTTCATATAATGCAGAGACTCTTGGTCTGATTGATTCTGCCCATCGGTCAGACGCCTGGGGACTCCTTTAGCATACCCCTCTGCTTCTGCACGACTATGTTGAGGATAATACTAAGAATGACTGCATCTCCATGTGCTTGTGATGTTAAAATGGGTTACTGAATGCAAAACTATAATGTGCAGAAAAGCATGCCTTAGGATTCGTATTTATTGAACTGAAAGTAAGAAGTAAGAAAATTCTGAACATAGCCTCCCTGGGGAGTGGGTGAGAGAATCAATTTCCTGCTGTGTCTGTGCACTTCCTATATTCTCTGAATCTATTCCAGTCTCAGCATAGGAAGAAGCAAGCTCCATCCCTACCAGAAAATAGGGCAGTGGGTGGGTAGAGTGGGAAAGGTGGAGAAGAACCTACAGTATTGCTGCATCAGTGAAGGAAAAGCAACTGTCCTTTTGTTAAAAGCACCATCAAGGGCCCAGCAAAATGTCTCAGTGAGTAAAGGGGCCTGTAGCGCAAACCTGGAGATCTGGGTTTAATTCCACAGATCGTACATAAATGTTGAAAGACAGAATAGACTCCACATGGTTATTCTCTAGCTTCTATATGCACCTGTGGCTCAAACACCTACTCATATCACACACACACACACACACACACACACACACGCATGCATCCACGTAAAATAAATAAAAACTTTTAAAACAGTGTAGCTCATATGCCTCTCTTTCTTATTATTTTGCTATTTCTTGAGGTCCCATTTACAGTGCAGGGGTGGGAGGGACCCAGGGCATCAATTGTGTTAAGTGAGGACCACTAGCTGTGTCTCTACTCTCTGTTATATGTTTTAATTTGCAAGTCTCTGCCTGAATTCTCTGTAACACCTAGATTCACAATCTGAGACTTGCTTCAATAATGTCCATGTGGTTTCCTCCCTATTTCTCTCTTAGGCAAAATACTGATTTAAATTCAATCCATAGTTACACAATCAAGCCGAAGCCCATCCTATTTGAGGGAATGTGGTCAGACAGATGTGAGGCAGCTCTCTGTCCCGGATGCCCACATTTATTGCTACCGTGAATGTGGAAAGAGGCATCACCAGAAGCATTTGTAATTCTCAGCAAATGCCCCCTAGGAACATGTATGGATTCACTAACCAGCTTTCCAACCACACACAATAAGTGCTCAAAATTTTATCTCCAGTTATAAATTAACTCTGGGAATTTGGAAATATCCCACAGTATCTGCGAGTTGTGGAGATCTACGAATTTCAATCTGTCAATATTCACAGATAATTCTGAGACATTTAAAATACACAGATGGGGGAGTTTGAGACATCTGGTTTACCTCTGTCTAGCTTAGCTATGGCACGTGCTTCTGTTTGCTGGGGGAAGCCACAGTATTCTCACATAGGGAGTGTGTCTCCCCGCCTGAGTCAAATTCATTTAACTCAATCAATGGAGTTATTGTTCTGAGGCTGAAATGCCTCCATCTCATACCCTCACTCTGGCTTCTCATATCATCCAAGCATGATATTAGTTCCTAGCTTGGAGTGGAAGATTCCTCCCACTGCTATAAAGGAGATGGAAGAAATGAGAGAAATTCTCCCCTGACATCCTTTCTCATTCCACCCCTCATACCTAAGCAGAATAAACACCACAGGCTTGGGTACAGGTCTTCCGGGGACACAGTGCGCATATGTGCCCCTACCTCAGGCGTTCTTATTCAGCACCAATGACATATTTATTCTTCAAGTCTTTGTGTCATGGTTCAACTAAAGCAAAAATGTTGCAGAATTTGACACTCTTAGGGCACAACCTCCATCTATAGACAGGAATAATAGGCTTTTCTCATCTTCCCCATTTTGACTTAATCATAAAATCAATACATGATCTATTGGAGGTATTATTAATGTGGAATTGTAAAACGTTAAACTGAATCCCTGGCATATACAGACGTCTGTTATTGTCTTTCTTTTTGAAGTAACGACTGGAGCAAGCTGACACAGACTCAGGTATCATGACATAAACTCTTCACCAACACCTAAGTCAGCCTGTATCATGGCTGCTTCAGTAAGGAGATGGACTCTGCAAAGGAAGAAACAACAAATGTTAGCTATCTTCAAATCCTGCCACCCTGACCCCTACACATGGAAACTATCTCTCATCTTCATGCTTTGTTTACCATCTTGGGGATGAATCTAAAGAGACCAATGTCACAAAAAAATAAATACCCTCAAGGAAAGAAGAAATAAGGGTGGGAGAATTCATGTTGTTTTGTCTCCCTTTTCTGTCTTCTCTCACACATCTTCCTACTGGAGATCGCACAGAAATGGCACTCCAACCTTTGTAAGTAGGCATTCTGAAACATGGCCATCATATAAAAAGAATCACATAATTTATTCTTCAAGGAAACAAAATCGACCGAAGATTTTATTTACCAGTAAGAAGTGGGATGACATGGTCATCATCATTGTGACCTTTACCACTATCACCATCACTATTAGCACCACCAAAATCATCATCATCACTATCACTACCATCAGCAGCACCAAATCACAATTGATCCAACTTCACCATCATTGTGAACCATCACCACCATCATTAGCAATACCACCATTGTTATCACTATCATAATCATTATTCCTACCATCAGTAGCATCGATACCATCACCATCACTACCCACTCCTCCCACCCAGCTACATAGGTCCTTTTTTTTTTGTTTTAGAAACAGAACCTGGGCTTGATATGCAGTCAAGAATGACCTTTAACTCTTGGTTTTCTTGCCTACACCTCCTGAGTCTTGTGACTGAGGTGTATGCCATCACACCCAGGTTTTAAATCCTTTAAATATCTACTGCCTATAACAATTTTAAATTTTTTGCATTGATTGTATAGCACACTAGTTCTATTCACATCTTCCTCATTTAAATAATCCAATCCATGCAAGGCTATTTTGACTGCATTTTTGGAACTTAAATATTAGCAGAGATTAGTGCCAATTAACAAGAGAAATGTAGGATCAACAGATTAAACACAGGGGATACCCAAGTCTTCCGTATGCATCAACGAGAGATTTGATTTTGAAAGTGTTCAGATGCAAGGAACGTGCAATTTATCTAACAGGTCCTAAGAGGAAAAGAAGGTTTGCTATTTAATTAACATCTGGGGATGTGTTTAGTAGGTCTGTTTGCTCGCCAGAGTCACATAAACCGGGTATGATGGCGCAGGCCTGTAATTCACCATTCAGTAGGGGGAGTTGAGGGGTGGAGACCAAAACACCAGCATCATCCTTGGCTTTGAGTTTGATGTCAGCCTGGAAACATGAAACCTTGTCTAAAAAGAAAGGTAGGTCTGGGACCACTCCAACTTGGGTTTGGCATCAACAGTACGGACACCTGCCACCTTTCTGTTCTTCTTTTCCAGGACAACCTCTAAGAAAGGAAAACAGGACTAAATAAGAACTTTCCTGTAGGGAAAATATCAAAGAGAATTTTTTTCAGGACCACCCAAGGGATGCCATCTGTATTAGTTCCTTTTTTGCTGTGGAGATGAAATAAATACCACAACCAAAAGAAACTTAGAGAGAAAGGGGAGTTTATTTTATCTTCTAAGTCAGGAGAAGTAGAATCCAGTGTAGCAGGGAGGTGTGGGAACTCTCAGGGAAAAGATGTTGGCAGGAACAGGAGTCTGAATGATCACATTTTCATTTGCACACAGAGAACAGGAGTGAGCAGGAAGTGGGGCAAGGCTATAGCACCTCAAAGCCCAACCACGAATGATGTGCTTCCTCCAGGAAGTGTCCAACTCCTAACGGTGCCACAACCTTCTTCAAGCAGTGCCCACCTGTTGGGGGCAAAATATTCAAACACCTGAGCCAGTGGAGAATGTTTCTCATTCAATCCACCTTATTACCGCTTGGCAGCCTGGTGGACACTGGCACACACTCTTATCCTGTTTCTAACCCACAGGCAAAGGGGATTCCTTCATTTGGACTGGCCCAGCTCCTGACAGTGAATGCAGACCTATGTCATGTGCTGTGGAATTGTCTTTTTGTACACTGTGAAGATGTGCCTTTGCCAAGGTGCCTTCTGATTGGTTTAATAAAGAACTGGGTGGCAAATAGCTAGGCAGAAAGAGGTTAGGTGGGACTTCCTGGCAGAGAGAGAAGACAAGGAGATGAATCTAAGGGCAAGAGAGACACCAGAAGAGATGGAGAACAATTAGGACATGCAGGAGAAGAGATAAAAACCCCGAACCATGTGGCATCACATAGATAAATAGAAATTGATTAATTTAAGTTATAAGAGCAAATTAGAAACAAACCTAAGCTAAAGCCAAGTTTTCATAATTAATAAGTCTCCATGTCAATTTTTTATGAGCTGGCAGCCCAAAGAAAAATCCATCTATGGTCATCCATCATGGCTGACTTCCAACTTGCTCAGCCACAACCACAGGGGCAAGTACTGATGAGCACAGAACTGTAGGTGGCAAGACTTGATTGACATTAAAATCACATGGTGACAATGACATTGCCTTCCCACCACCCTGTAATTTGTTTTTTTGTTTGTTTGTTGTTGTTGTTTGCTACAGCAGAAGTTGTCTGCTTGATAAATTTATATCCAGAAGCCCCTTTGATATCTTGGAATCTCACTTTTGAGAGAAAGACCGACAGAGGTCAGGCTCAAAGCTGAAGCAAGTATCCAGCTAGGCGATGCTATTTTGTGTTTACACATTGCATTTATTTCCATAGTAGTCTCATACTGACAGGGAATGGTAGCATCCCAGACATAGCATTACCATCGTTTCAAAAGTCTTTTTTAAACAAATCTAAGCAAAATCAGACTTTTAAAGTAAACAATAAGTAGCTCATGTTACAGTTATCGTGGCATTTGCAGAGGAGATTATAAGGATGTTCAAATAAAGACAGGAAGTAGGAAAACGGCACACACAGTGATTAGTAGGAGAGATGCGACAGGGGAGATGACGTTCTACAGTGTATCAGGAATAAGGAGAACCAAGAGATGCCTACGATAGACTTCTAAATGCATCATAGAAAAATATCAACCTGAGGCTGCTTTGCAGACGCCACTGTCCCCTCTAACCGCTTGCTGCAGCCATGGTTAACCCCACCGTGTTCTTTGACATCGTGGCCGATGGCGAGCCCTTGGGCCGCGTCTCCTTCGAGCTGTTTGCAGACAAAGTTCCAAAGACAGCAGAAAACTTTCGTGCTCTGAGCACTGGAGGGAAAGGATTTGTATATAAGGGTTCTTCCTTTCACAGGATTATTCCAGGATTCATGTGCCAGGGTGGTGACTTCACACGACATAATGGCACTGGCGGCAGATCCATCTATGGAGAAAAATTTGAGGATGAGAACTTCATCCTGAAGCATACAGGTCCTGGCATCTTGTTCATGGCAAATGCTGGACCAAACACAAATGGTTCCGTTTTTTATCTGCACCACCAAGACTGAGTGGCTGGATGGCAAACATGTGGTCTTTGGGAAGGTGAAAGAAGGCATGAACATTGTGGAAGCCATGGAGCGTTTTGGGTCCAGGAATGGCAAGACCAGCAAGAAGATCACCATTTCCGACTGTGAACAACTCTAATTCTTTTGACTTGCGGGCTTCCTACCCACCAGACCATTCCTTCTGTAGCTCAGGAGAGCACCCCAGCCCCATCTGTTCGCAGTACCCTGTAATCTCTGCTCTCACTGAAGTTCTTTGGGTTCCATATTTTCCTCATTCCCCTTCAAGTCTAGCTGGATTGCAGAGTTAAGTTTATGATTATGAATAAAAACTAAGTAAGAACTGTAAAAAAAAAAAATACCAACCTGAGGCGAGAAATGGCCCAGTAGTTAAGAACTCTGACTGCTCTTGCAGGGAACCCAAGGTCCACTCCCAGCATTTACGTGGCAGCTCACTACCATCCATTAACTCCATTTCCAGGGTATCCAACATCCTCTTTTATCTTCTATCGATGTATCTATCTATGTATCTATCTATGTATCTATCTATGTATCTATCTATGTATCTATCTATCTATCTATCATCTATCTATCTATCATCTATCTGTCTGTCTATCTATCTATCTATCTATCTATCTATCTATCTATCTATCTATCTATGTTCTATGGATGCACATGGTGCACAGACATGGAAGCAAACATTCACATACATAAAATAAAAATAAAGGTAAAAAATAAAATCAATAAATACCACTAGCCTGTCCAGGGTTTTCTTCCCTTACACAACTTGTTACACTAATGAAAATCGTAAAACACACACTTTGATTGTAACCATCAAGATACCAGTCATGGGCCTGGAAAGATAGCTCATAAATGAAATACACATACTGCCCTGGCCGACAGCTTGCGTTCAATGAGCAGCATACACAGTGGCAGCTCACTACAGCCTGTAGTTCTAGCTCCAGAGCACCCAACCCCTTCTTCTGAGCTCCTTGGAAACCTGCACTCACACAAGCATAGATGCATACACAGCCACATAGTTAAGAAAGAAAAAATACATCTTAAAAAATATTAAGTTGCCAGTCATGGTGGCACACAGCTTTGACCCCAGCCCTTGTAGGGTTGAGGCCAGTTATGTCTATGAGTTTGAGACCAGCCTGGTCTACATATCAAGTTCCAAGACAGTCAAGGAGTCTCTCTCTCCCACACACATAGACGCACACACATATTGAGATGTCTCAAAACTCATCAGACCAAACAATGGCATTTTTATTAACTGCTAATATGATTCTTATTTCTGAAAGAAGTCTGATATACTTTGATCATATAAGCCATTTGTTGATTTCATATTTATAGTGAAAACAAGGGAAGAATTCAAAAGCTCATGTTTATGTGTATATGATATACTCCCACTGCAAACACACAAACACACACACACACACAGCACAGGAGGCAGGTACAAGGGCTTTTAGAATATGTGACCCTGGCGCTTTCAACCGAAAGACAGCTTTAAGATCAATGGTATATACTATTAGCATTTTTCTGGTCAGAAAAAAAGTCTCTTGCTTCACCTTGTAAAATTAAAATAGACTCCAACCTAAGGCATACAGTTTGACTTTGGGAAATACTTGTGTGAACAGCATTCTTCTCTGGAAGTGTGTGACTGACTTCGGGGGGCTGCCTAGACAAGCATCTTTTGAGGAACAGTATATCTTCAGCACCAGCCACCTTTGCTGGGTCTCTTTTTAACCAAAGGCCAGTGTCTTTAAAAGGCATCAGGATCTAGGCAGAAACTTGCATTTGTTTATTCTATACAATGTTCTATAAAATTAGTGGAAGGAGGAGGGGAGCATGGATTAGCTCACACAGCCAGCAGCAGCCTGAAGGACTACATTTCCCAGGGCTGTGCAATTCTTATAGCTTTCCTTAAGACACACATGGCTGCAGTTCTCCAAACATCACATTTATTAGTCTTCCAAGCAGGAAGAAAACAGTCAAGGAAAAAGAAAATCTCACTTGGATGCTGAGTTCTCCCTGGCTGGCAATTTTTATTTTCCATACTTGCTTATTTTGGCTTCTCCACTTGTGGTTTTGCTCATTTGTTTATCTTCCCCCAAAGTAGCCAGTTCTGAATCCTTCTTCTGCCTCATCGGCTACTACCGGGTCACGTGCCTACCCTTCACCCAGTCATAGTCAGTGAGGAATTGAGTCTCATTTCTGGGTCCAGCCAATGAAGCTTCTCCCTCTGGAAGCATGGTGGATAGTCAGGCAATTGTTATTCACTTTTATGTTCCATTGCATTCCACTATGACAGTCAGAGAGAAGGGTCGTGGAAATGAGAAGAGGTCAATGCAGGAAGCTGCTCTTGGTGATACAAATGTTTTGGATGGGATTCTTGAATACTAATTCTTGGGCCAAAACAATCTATGCCTAATTTATTTCTTATTTATTATATTTTGTTTTTAAATTAGCATAAAAAGTAAGCAAATGTCTTTACATTTTCATATGTATTTATTATCATTTCTACCCTACCTCCTCTCATCTCTTTACCCACTTCCCATTGTACCAGGCTACCCCATCATTTTCACATTACATGTATTGTTACCCTCCCTGCCTCCTCTCTGGAAGGCTCCTCTTTCCCCTTCTCATGGTCCCCTTTCTTGTTTCATGAACTATACCAACAACCAAATACATCAAAATCAGAAGACTGGAGTCCACACTTGAGGGAGAGCCTGTGGTATTTAGTTTTCTGAGCCTGGGTTATCTTACTTAATATAGTATTCTCTGCTTTCACCCATTTCTCTGTATGTGTCATAGTTCTTAGTGGCAGAGTGCAATCCACACATTGCCATTATTCTTTTATCCGTTGGTGGATTCCTAGGCTGAGTCCATCTCTTTGCTCTTAGGGACAGAGCAGCAGTGAATGTAAGTGTGCGTGGATCTGTGTGACCGATTTCTGCTAGAGCAGAAGCCTGGGACCTGGGAGAGTAGAGAGACACACTACTGTTCTTCTTAGACTTTCTCCGGCTGCACTAGACAACCACTCCCTCCAGGTCAGACAGAGAAAGTCCCCTGCACTTGGACATTGAATCTGGCAGTTCTTTTGCAAGGAGAAGGTTGAGCTGTTCTCAGGGCGAATCATGCAGAAGAAGAGGTTGATCCAAAACACCTCACCTTGTACTGCTTTATTCTTCTCGGTAGGGGATCTAAGGGGTAATGATAGAGGCTGAGCATCCGTTTCTTTGTAAAAATAGCTGAGACCTCAGGAAGGTACAGTGATAGATCGCTGATTATACAAAATTAGCAAGGTACTCTTGTGAAATATTTTTCTTCCCAATAAAAACCCTGTTGAGAACCAAAATTAGAAAGTTCAACACAACCCCGTGTCATTTTAGTTAATGAGATATTAATTCTTTGTTGGTTATCACTGAAAGTATCAGTGGCTTTCAATCAAATATTAAAAACAGTAACCATACCCCATTGCATTTCAAACAGAATTTTAAATACATCACACCATGTTGTTCTCTTAAACGAGTAGTTTAAATTATGTATATCTGTGTCTGTGTCTGTGTCTGTTTGTGGGTATGTGCACATGCTTACAGCACCTACGGAGACCTGTAGGGGACACCACACAAGTGGTTGTGATCTCAGATCCTCTGCATGAATAATATGTACTCTTAGCCCCTGAGCCATTTCTCCAGTCCTACATGTTGTTCTACTTAATAAACTTTTTTTTTTTTGTTTGTTTGTTTTGTTTTTTGAGACAGGGTTTCTCTGTGGCTTTGGAGCCTATACTGGAACTAGCTCTTGTAGACCAGGCTGAACTTGAACTCACAGAAATCCATCTGCCTCTGCCTCCCAAATGCTGGGATTAAAGCCATGCGCCACCACTGCCTAGCCTTAATAAACTTTTAAAATAACTATATAATGTCCAATTGTCACTATTTTGCCAGGACAATCACTATAAATAAAGATTTATTTAACTGTCTATTAAAGGAAGTGTGGTATTAACTTTTTATCCATTAAAATTTATAAAAGATAAGTTTGTTTATGAAACATTTTTCGACATATGCCTTATCTTTATCCACCTTATCGCAAATGTCAGATGAAGAGTACTTGAATTCACGGCTTTATGGCTCTTAGTAGACTGGGAGCGATAGGTGCTTTCTTAGGCTCCCGTCCGTGTGGGACACCCCTTATGTTGGATTTACTCTGCTGTCCCACTTCTCTGCCTTTGCTTGTTTCCCACAGATCTTACTCACTTTGAGTTCCTAACCTCAATGTCAATGGTTTGTGGCTGAATTTTAATCAAAGGTCCCTTTGGGGTCATCTGATTGGGCACTTCCCTAACTAAACCACACACACACACACACACACACACATGGAAACAAGACTTTGTCCTTCCTTTGAATGTGAATGTATGAAAATGTGATTCTAGGAACTTTGGCAGCCACTTTGGGGTACAGAGAAGCAAACAGAGGGGCCCATCCGTAAGCTAGAAATTTGAAAAAGAAAGTTGGAAAACAAAACAAACAAAAACTTCTATGGTGATATGCAAGATATTAATCAGTATGGCTATAGGATAGGGTCATTTCAGGTTCTCTGTCCTCAGCTGCCCCAGGAACTAACTGGGGACATCGCCCTGGGCACCTGGGAGCACCAAATCTCTTGCCAACCCTAAGATGGCTCCCTTAATTAAGATGT